>NW_007729695.1:173531-201212 GCF_000696425.1 Galeopterus variegatus
CACATACACACACACACACACACATACACACACACACACTCTCACACACACACAAAAAAACAAACAAACAACAACAACAACGACAACAACAACAAAACCGGGGTGGGGGGAAGAGGAAGATATAACAACCACAACTTTTTTTTTGAAGTTCTTACAACAAGAAAATGGAGGGGACACACCTGGGTGGGAGGGGGGAGAGGGAGGAGGGAGGGAGGTTTCGGTGATGGGACACAATAAATAACTACATTGTATATTGACAAAATATAAATATAAATAAATAAATAATAAATAAAAAATAAAAATAAAAATAAAAAATTGGACAAAGATATTACAAGAAAACCTCAAACCAATATTTCTCATTAACATATATGCAGTAATTATTAGCAAGATACTACAAAATAGAATCCAGCAATCTATGAAAAAGATAAAACATCAAGACCAAATGGGAATTATCTCAAGAATGCAAGTTGGTTTACCATTAGAGAGCAATTAATGCAACACATTTTTCAATAAAATCAAAAAGAAAACTTTATAACCATCTTAATAAATGCACAAAAAGCACTAGAGAAATTCAAATACCATGCATTTTTTAAAAAAATCCCTCAGCAAACTAGAGTGGAAGAGAATTTTCTCAACCTAATAAAATATATCTACAAAAAAAAAATACAAAAACTGCAGCTAACATCCTACTTAATGCCAGATTGAATGTTTCCCCCCTAATATTGGGAACAAGGCAAGGATGTGTGCTCTACTCACTTACATTCAACATTGTATTGAAGGTCTTAACCAGTGCTATAAGGCAAGAGAAATATAATAGAAGGCATACAGATTGGAAAAGAAGTGAAACTTCCTTTATTCAAAGATAACATAATGGTACATACTGAAAATCCCAAAGAATCCACAATAAAAACTATTATAACTAATAGGTCAACCTTACAAGGTTGCAGGATACAAGATTAATATAAAAACATTTGCAATTCTGTAAATTAGGACAATAATAATTGCAAAATGAAACAAAAACAATGTCATTTTTAATATCAAAAACATAAAATACTTAGACATTAACAAAAATTCTTAAGATTTCTATACTAAAAACTACTTAACCATTTCTGGGAGAAATTTTTTAAAATTTTTAAAAGAAATTTGAATTGATCTATAGCATCAATGCAATTTCAATAAAAATCCCAGGAGGCTTTTTAAAAGAAATTAACAATCTGTTTTTAAAATTTATAGTGATATAATGCAAACAAAAAAACACAAGAATAGTCAAAGCAATTTTGGAAAGGAATAACAAATTTGGAGAACTTAAGTTATCTGACTTTGAAACTTTCTATAAAGCTATAGAAATGGAGACAGTGTGGCATTTACATAAAGATAGGCATGCAAATAAATTGAAAACAATAAGCCATCCAGAAATAGAACTCCACAATAATCAGTTCAATTTTAACAAAGGTGCCAAGAAAATTCAATAAGTAAGGGACAGTGTTTTTAACATAGTTCTAGAAAAAACAGATACCATGTTTATTTTTGTTAAAACATAATTGGTTATTTATATTTGTGAGGTACAAAATGGAATATCAATACCTGTGCACAGCACGTGATGATCAAATCAGGATAATTAGGATATGCATCTTTACAAAATGTAACCATTCTTTATGACTCTCCAATTTCTCATTAACCCCTCTTTTCCTTCCCCTTTCCCACTTCTAATAACCAGTTCTGTTCTCTCCTTTTTATTATAATTGTTTCTTTCTTTTTTTCATTCTTTCATTCTTTCTTTTCTATTTATTTATTTTTTAGCTCTCACTTATGAATGAGGACATGCAGTATTTCTCTTTCTGTCCCTGGCTTATTTCACTTAACCTAATTTTCTCCAAGTTCATCCACATTTCTGCAAATGAAAGAATTTCATTCTTTTTTATGGCCAAGTAGTACTCCTTTGTGTCTATATACCACATTTTCTTTACCAGGTTGCGCAATGATGGACATATAGGTTGGTTCCATCTCTCAGCTATTATAAATAGAGCTCTGATGCTCTATTTATACATAGAAGTACCAGTATCCTTTCCACAAGATGATTTCCATTCTTTTGCATGTATACGCAAAAGAGAGAATGCTGGATCATATGGCAGTTTTATCTGTGATTGTTTGAGAAACCTCCATACTGTTTTCCATAATGGCTGCTCTAATTTACAGTACAACTAACAGTGTAGAAGGGTTCCCTTTTCTCTACATCCTGGCCAGCATTTGTTATTCTCTGGCTTTTTTATAATAACCAGTCTAACTGGGGCAAGACAATATCTCAATATGGTTTTGATTTGTATTTCCCTGATGCTTAGTGATGTTGGGTATTTTTTCATGTATCTGTTGGATATTTGTATGTCTTCCTTTGAGAAATGTCTATTCAGCTCCTTTGCCCATTTTTAATCATGTTACTTGTTTTTTTATTAAGTAGTTGAGTTCCTTGTATATTCTGGATATTAATTTGTTGTTGGATGCATAGTTTGCAAATATTTTATTGCATTCTGTTGGTTGTCTTTTTCTTCTATTAATTGTTTCTTTTTCTGTGCAGGAGCTGTTTTGTTTCACATAATCCCATTTGTCAATTTTTTATTTTGTTTCCTGTGCTTTTAAGGTCTTATTCATGAAGTCTTTGTCCAGTCCTACATCCTAAAGTGTTTTTCCCATGTTTTCTTTTAGGATTTTTATAGTTTTAGGTCTTACATTTAAGTCTTTAATCTATTTTGAGTTGTTTTTGGTATATAGCAAGAGGTTTCAGTGTTCTACACATAGATATCCAGTTTTCCCACCACCACTTATTGAAGAGGCTGTTCTTTCCCCAATGTACATTGTTGGTGACTTTGTCAAAGATCAGTTTGCTGTAAAGTACATGGATTGATTTCTGGGTTCTCTATTCTGTTCTATTGGTCCATGTGTCTGTTTTTATGCCAGTACCATGCTGTTTTGGTTACCATAGCTTTGCAGTACAATTTGAAGTCAGGTAGTGTAATATCTCCAGCTTTTTTTTTTTTTTTGCTCAGGATTGCTTTGGCTATTCAGGGTCTTTGGCTGTTCTATATAAATATTAGGATTTTTATTCTATTTTTATGGAGAATGTTATTGGAACTTTGATGGGGATTGTGTTGAATATGTAGATTGCTTTGGGTAACAACGTTAATTCTTTCACTCCATGAGCATGGAATGTCTTTCCACCTTTTTTGTGTTCTCTTTAATTTCTTTCAGTAGTGCTTTGTAGTTCTCATTGTAGAGATCTCTCACCTCATTGGTAAAATTTATTACTAAAAAAAATTTTTTTTGGTGATTTTTGTAAATGGGCTTGCTGTTGTTGGATTATAAAAATGCTACTGATTTTTGTATATTAATTTTGTATCCTGCAACTTTACTGAATTCATTTATGAGCTCTAAGAGTATTTTGGTAGTGTTTAGGTTTTTCTACATATAGGATCATGTCATTTGCGAGCAGGGACAATTCGACTTCATCTTTTCCAGTCTGGGTGCCCTTCATTTCTTTCTCTTGCCTGATTTCTCTGTCCAGTACTTTTAATACTATGTTAAATAGGAGTGGTGAGCATGGGCATCCTTGTCTTTTTCCTGTTCTTAAAGGAAAAGCTTTTGATTTTTCCCCATTCAGGATGATATTGGCAGTGAGTTTGTCATATTTGGCTTTTATTGTGTGGAGATACTTTCCTTCTATACCTACTTTGTTGAGAATCTTTATCACAAAGGGATTGAATTTTGTCAAATGCTTTTTCTGCATCTATTTAGATAATCTTATGGTTTTTGTCCTTGATTTTATTGATGTGGTGTATCACACTGATTTGCATATGTTGAACCATCCTTGCATTCCTCAGATGAATCCCACTTGGTCATGATGTGTAATCTTTCTGATGTGCTGCTGTATTCTGCTTGCTAATATTTTGTTGAGGATTTTCACATCTAAAATTGAAGAGTGACACTATTTTATGCATTGTTAGTGAAAATGTGAAATAGAAAATCACTTCGGAAAATAAACCGATAATTTTTTATAAAGTTAGACATAAACTTCCCATATGACCCAGCAATCTTACTCCTAGGTATTCATCCAAGATAAATGAAGAAGCATGTTTATATGAACATTTATACATGAATGTCATACCAGATTTATTTATAATAGCTAAAAATTGTAAACAACCCAAATGTCTATCAACTGGAGAATGGAAAAACAAATTATAGTATATCCATACAATAGAATACTACTAAGCAATAATGTTGATACATAACACAAAATGGATGAATCTCAAAAATGTGCCAACCAGAGTATATCCTATTAGAGTCCATGAAAACATAGAACAGGCAAAATTAATCAATAGTGACAGAAAGCAACCCAGTGGTGGCCTGGGACCAAGGAGAGTGGGGATTTACTATATAGAAGCACAGGGAATTTGGGGGGTGATGAAAATATTCTGTGTGTGCAGGTATTGATATTCAACAATTTACCCCACAGACATGGACAATCAATTAAGTTTCAATTGAAAAAAAAAAAGAAAATATTCTGTGTCTTGATTAGGATGATTGTCCCACATGTGTATACATTTATCAAAATGTATTGACCTGTACAATTAAGATGTATACATTTAATGTAAATTATACCAAAGTAAGGTTTATTTTAAATGTAAAAAAATAATTTCTCAGAAGGACCAATAGATTTTTACCATTCAAACTGTCATACACAATTTTGAGAGCATAGACCTTCCTGAAAGGCTTATTTGCAACTGGAATGTCCTTATTGTGATCCTTTTGTCTTGAACAATGCTGTACCTATGACAGCAGAATTCTACATGCTATACTACAATGCGACCTTGATACTCCTCCCATCAAAAAGTAGGGTTTGTGTGCCCTCCCCTCATTTCTTAGTACCCTTGTGACTTGATTGGAACTAAAAGAAATGCAGCAGAAATGATGCTGCATGATTTCCAAGGCTAGGTTAGAAAAGGCAATGCTTCCCCCTGGCTCACTGGACAACCAGCACAAGAGCTACCATTTAAACAGTCCAATTCCCTGAAGCCACCATGCTGTGAAGAAGCCCTGAGACTACATGGAGAGAGAAAGATGCCCAGCCAGACCCTACCTCCTACAGGTGACTGTAGGAAGCTCCAGCGACTGCCTGACTATAACTCCATGAGAGACTCCCTTTCAGAACCACTCATCATAGCACTTCCCAAATTTCTGAACTGTAGAAACTACGGGGTGATTTGATGTCCAATAAGAATAACTGGAATAACACCCTCAGCAATAACACTTGATACAGTGCCCAAAATCAATGAAAGGAGGAGGTGTGATACTGCTATCCTTTTTAATAAACCTAGAACCATTTCACACCTTTTAGACTCATTGCTACTATGTAGAAATCAGCACACCTTTTACTTCAAAGCCTGACTAAACACATGCATTAGTGACTCCCTGTTATCCTAGAAGAGTAGGGTTGAATTAATCCTCTGTGAAACTGCCTGGCTCTTTTTTTTACAGGAGTGGTGACAGATAAACTGTTAAACCCACAAGCACAATATACTCCTCTTTTTCTGGACCTAGACTCACTCTTGGGCTACTGGAAAAAGAACTTTACCAAAAGTATATGAGCAAATAGTATTGACCTAAGCTGAAGGGCACTTCAGAAACACAGGCCTGTTGTTTGTTTCTCAGTGAAGGTTCATGATATGCATTATGTAAAACATGGCACTAGACCAGGAGCTGGCCCAAACAAGACTTTTAAAAAATAATTTCAGCTCAAAACACATCAATCTTCCTGCATCAGCATGTCGACAAGACCAGCCGAATTTCAGGGAGGCCTACCCACTGGTAGGCATAAGTCCCACCATGGCAGATAATGGGCAAACTGCCTTTACCCTGATCAAAATCCATCCATCCATGTTTGCTAGGCAGCAAGCATGAAATAAGTTGAAGCAAACCAAAAATGTAGCCACAAAGAAGCACACATACTCACTCATACACACATACAGACCTTTCTAGTCAGGAACTAATGCAAATAGAACCTAAGTATGTGCATGTGTTTAGTTTAAAGTGGGTGTTTATTTTCCAGTTTCCATAGGAAATAATTGAGCTAATATTATCTTCCAAAAGTAAAAACCTTTATGCAAAACTCCTTAAAACTGATCCCAGGCCAAGATTCCTGCTGCAGACTCCTTTTGCCCTGATGCCTCCAAATTCTCACCCTGTGGTCTAAAGCACACAGGATTATTAACGGAGGGGCATGGCCTTGTTTCTTCCCCCAGCTCTTCTGAAAGTTGGACTGCAGAGTCTTTTGTATCCATCTCACCAGACCCTATGCTTGAAGTGGGAGATAAAATCTAATGGGAAGCCAGAAATGTGAGGACTCCTGGAGGTTTGACCTTATCAGTTCCACTTGGGCATGGACACCTTTTTCAGAACCTTCCTGGGTCTTTTCTGGAATCATGTAAGCTAGGAGGGCTGGAGATTGGTTTTAGTTGTATTTCTGTGTAGCCCTGTGAGTTTTGTGTTGCTGTGCTTTTAATAGTATTTGCCTATATGCTGTTTTGGGGTTTTGTTTGTTTAACTCGATAAAAGACTATTATTAAGATCCTACTTACCAACTGCTCTCTCCTTCATCAGCACTATCAATGACCTTTCAACATCATCTGCCTAATTTTTAAAGAGTCAGATAATTAAAATGTTAATTTAATGATCTCTGTGTGTTTATTTTAATCACCAAAAGGCTACATTTTCTAGGCAAATGCTCTTTAAAAATACAGCGAGTGCCTGACATTTTGAGGGGACAGGTCCAGAGACCTTTCCCAACCCCCAAATCTCAGACACAGGAATGTTTATACACAGGAATCTCTGGCTCTAAGAGGCCTGAATTTCCTTTTGTATGTCATCACTCTAACCACATTTTAACCTGGAAAAATGCATATAAATGGAGAAAACATGACCAACTACAAACTCACACTCAACAAAGATTAAATTATTGAAGATAAGTATAAAAGGAGACCTGAAATGAATTCAAGCTTTCTGCTACTAATAAGAATTAAGTTCATGCATATTAAAAATCAGTTGTTGAAATCATTAGGCTAACTACAGAAAAATTATTAAGAATTTTTATCATTACAAAATGCATACTCTGTTTTTGCTCAGTGTACTCACTGGAGATGAATTCTAGCTTTACCATCAATCTTTAGCCCTTTTGTGTCATTAGAACATAAATGTCAAAATACCATGCATATCATCCAAAAGATAAACTTGCAAAGACTGCTAAACAAACCGAAACAAGAAAGTATTCGGGAAAGTCTTCAGAAGATGATAAGGAGAAATTGTACTCAACCAAAATGTCCAACAAAGGCAAAGCAAAAATTGTCCATCTATTCAATGCACTATAAGGCAAACATTAAAATTATTATTATGTAACCACTGTGTTGTAGATGCCACTGGCCCAATGGACCCTGGATTCTTTAGGAGCCATTACCCCATTCACTTGGCTCAAGCCCCCACTTAAGAAATAATCTTCCTACATAGCTAAGCACTCTTTACTTACAGGCACTGATTCTATTTATTCATTTATTCAGCAAGTCTCCAGCATATTGGTACTGGAATGCTAATCTCATTATTGAGTTTAGCCAAGAAATAATAGAGCTGGCTGGTTAGCTCAGTTGGTTAGAGTGTGGTGCTGACAGCACCAAGATCCAGAGTTTGATCCCTGTACCGGCCAGCAAAAAGAAATACTATTCTTAACATAACAGACACCATCTTTGGTAATTTACTGACAACTCTTAGCTTGGAATCCAAACTCTGCCACTGATTGTGTGACTTTGGGAAAGATAATTAACCTGTCTATTCTTTTGTTTCCTTATTTACAAATAGAGGTGATAACACCTCTCATTGAGAGTTATCGTGAGGATAAAATAAGACAATATATGTAAAGTGCCTGGTACATAGGTAAGGCTCTATTGACAGGTATGATTGTTTTTCTTGTTACTTCAACATGAGGCTGTGGTGTTTGCCTACCATTCAACTATTCACAAACATACAAGATCAAATGCAATTTACACACATAAGAAACATGCCATTTCTCTTTCTTAGATATTTATAATTCATGGTAGAAATTATGAGGTCTCCTTTTCCAAGGTGGAATCTCAACTAAGACTTTCTCTGTGTGGTATACCTCCTTAAACCCAGGTCCTGGGGTGGACCACAGGTCACATTATCACAAAAGGGGAAAGAAATATTCATCAAAAACCAATTATGTACCAGGACAGTTCAAGGCATATATATTCTTTTTTATTTTGCTGTCCCTATTTTAAAGATGAAGAAACAGAGGCTCAGAATGGTTAAATAACTTGCTCTATATCCCAATAAAGTAAATGAGAGAACCAGGATTCATATTTGGGCCTGTTCAACTCCAAAGACCGTGTGCTTTCTGTTATGTTCAGCTGCCAAGTTTAGTTTTCTACCACAATGTCATGAACTATTGTTACAAGAAAATGAGACTACTGTTTACTATCTGTCACGGCTAGGTTTTAAATCAAGCCTGAAGATATAAACCTTATGACCTCCAAGTCTTAAATTAAAAACCCACTTGAATTAAAACAAAACAATGGAAAATGCTTTAGTAATAATATGTGAAAAATCCTCAGAATGTGAGATATCAACTGGCTTTGTTTAGTGGAATGTCCCTGCGCAGACATGGACGGACGTTTGTGGGTGTCAGAGTGGTCAGCTTCACCAGGGTGGAATTCGTGAATCTAAAGCTATGTGTTCTCTCTTCCTGGTCACCAAGTCATAGTTTAAATATGACATAATTGCCCCTTTCTACAGTTTGTAAACCTTCATCCCAACAGGATTATAGATTCTGGCTAGGCTTAATTTTAAATGGAAAAACAAATTAGTTTCATTCTTTCAGTATGTGAGTCATGTAGACAAAGAAAACTGTGCCTGGCAGTGCCTTTTCTAGTACCACAATGCTCTGACAATGCACTTCTCCAAAGAGCCACTAGCCAAGGCTGAGCCCCAGAGGGGGTGGCCTT
Organism: Galeopterus variegatus; assembly: GCF_000696425.1. Taxonomy (NCBI): domain Eukaryota; kingdom Metazoa; phylum Chordata; class Mammalia; order Dermoptera; family Cynocephalidae; genus Galeopterus; species Galeopterus variegatus. The sequence goes on from NW_007729695.1 coordinate 182,588, forward strand.
CTTTCTGTACCACCATCACCAGCCCCTGCCTCATACTAGCTCTTAACCATGCATGTGGTACAACACCTGGCATGTGGTGGCTGTGCAGTAAATATTTGTTCAATGAATAAATGAGTGAAAACTTGTCTGCCTAAAACAGCAAGGAAGCAAAATCATTCCTTCCTGATTTCTTCATACCAAGCCTGGCCTTTCTTTCTACCTGAGCCTCCTGCCTACTAACCAAAGCCTCCCAACTCACAGACCAAACTCACAGTCTCAGGTTTCAGCTCTAGGTTCATGATACCGGTCGACCCCGCAGGTCTTGAGAGGATCAAATTGGATAAGGTTGTCAGGAGTCTGGGAGTCACAGTATTTGATCCATGTTCTCAAAAATGGTGCAAAGAGAATGTGTCAGATTTTCATCCCTGGAAACATGTTAAAATCACTTGGGGAGTTTTCAAAGAACAAAGACCCTAAGTCCCACTCCAGTTAAAACAGAACTCTGGAGATAGGGCATGAGTACCAGCATTATTTAAATGTCCCCCTAGTGATTTGAAAGTGCAGCCAAAAATGAAGATCATGAGACTGGAGGAGGCCAGGAAGGGGGCACATCAGCCCCACACAAGCAGGAAGGAGCATCTTGCTCTCCTAGAAGGGAAGGTCAAAAAGATGGGAAGCCCAATAAGAAACAGGAGCTACTGCTGTTGTACAAAACACTCTTTCCAGCCCTATAGTGCTCACTGCAGCTTTGGCTCCACCACCTCCTTCCTGTTCCTCTAAATAGTCCTAGAGCAGGCTGTGGTCTCATTCTGGATGGGTCAATGGGAGCCTGCCCCAGACAACCTTTTTTCAAACACATGAGGCTCCAGGTCATGATCTCTACCCACTATCCCAGCCCCAGTCCTCACAAGTCCTGTGTTCTTTCCACTCTCCTACCCACTCCTTAAAATGAGAATCCAAGTGAAAAGTCCCAAACGGATATTGATGGACTATGCATAAGCCCAGGGTGAGCACTGTGGAAAGAACTGTACATCATTAAGTCCTAAAGGCAAGCTGGGGGAGGAAGAGTAACCAGAGACACAAAATGTCAGAGTTGTTTATGTTCTCCATGTTTGAGAGAGTCACTGATTCATGACATTGGGATAAACTGCCTGTTTTAGTCTGTTTGTGTTGCTATAACAGGAATACCTGAGACTGGGTAATTTATATGGAAAAGAGGTTTATTTGGCTTACGATTCTGGGACAGCTGCATCTGCCACGGGCCTCAGGCTGCTTCTACTCATGGTGGAAAGTGGCAGCAGCCCGTGGGTACAAGCAGATCACATGGCAAGAGGAAGCAAGAGAGGGAGAGAAGGTGCCAGGGTCTTTTCAAGCAACGAGCTCTCGTGGGAACTAATAGAGCGAGAACTCACTCATTAATCCCCCCTCCCCCAGGGACAGCATTAATCCATTCAGGAGGGATCTGCCCCCATGACTCAATCAGTTTCCAACGCTGCCACATTGGCGATCAAAATTCCACATGAGTTTTGGAGGGGACAACACATCCAAACTCCATCACTGCCTCTTAGATATAATGTGGTATAAGACACACACACACGCGCGCACACACACACACACACACACAAAACACACACACACAATTTGGATACTAAAGCCCCTAAGGTCACAGCCCAACTGTTGTGGACTGAATGTTGGTGTCCCACCAAAATTTGTATGTTAAAGTCCTAACCCCCCAATGTGGCTATATTTGGACATGGGACCTCTAAGGAAGTAATTAAGACTAAATAAGGCCATAAGGGTGTGTCCCTGACAGGATCGGTATCCTTATAAGAAGAGATACCAGAGAGTTTGCTCTCCCTTCTCTCTTTACCATGTGAGGACACCAGCAAGAAGGTAGCCATCTGCAAGCCAAGTAGAGAGCCCTCATCAGGAACCAACTCTGTTACACCTTAGTCTGGGACTTTTAGCTTCCAGTACTGTGAGAAAATAAATTTCTGTCGTTTAAGCTACCTAGTCTGTGGTATTTTGTTATGACAGCCTGAGAAGACTAAGACACCAGCCTCAGACAAATCACATCTCCGAGCTTCAGTTTCCTCATCAATAAAAGAGAGATAAGTCCTACCTGCTCATAAACGTCAAATGACGTAATGTATGTTTTAAGGGCTTTGCAAAGAGTAGAGTATTAAGAAGGCATTAAATCACTCATTAATCTCCACCTCTGTGCTCTCATACTCAAATCCTTGTGCTAGCCAAGCATTTACCACATTGTGTTAGATTGAATTGTTTATATCTGTCTCCCCTTTCAGACTGTAAAATCCTTATGGCCAGGAGCCAAGTCTCATTCATCTTTGTATCCTTAATGCCAAGGCACACAGTTGCCGCTCAAGAAAGGATTTTGGAATGATCCCTGGTGGCATTAGATACCCTTTCTCTGTGTTCCCTAACAGCCCTGTACGTACTTCCATCAATTAGCATCAGGTATTGAGGTTATTAACTTTATTGTTTTTCTTTCCTACTGGAGTGTAAGCTCCCAGATGGTAGAGACTACATATTATCATTACTGTATCCCTAGTGACGAGTGCCTGATACTTAGTAGAAATTCAGTGAAAGTTGATGAAAAGAAGGGAAATGATTCATTTCTTGATGAATTTGCACCATTGAATTTCAGTGATCACACTTGCCCTATATTCAATCCACCACCTTCAACAGAACAAACTAAATGCCCTCATCCCACTGAGTCTTTTTTCAAAAGGCTCCTAAAAAGTTCCAACTCATGCAGCTCTTTTATCTATTATAAACCAATAAAGTACCTGAATGCACCACTTTATTGTACAAATCAATATCATCCCTCGGAGAACCAAGACTACTCGTTTACACCAGCAGTAGTTGCTATGCAACCACCCTTGAAGGCTTGGTTGAAAGATGTGGGGCTAAGGCAGCGATTTTTCCCACCTGGAAAGGACTATCATTTCTAAGGGTAAAAACACACTATTATGCAGAGTCACTCAATCTTCTTAAAAAAGAAAATTTAACCACATCAGAAAAGCATACTTGGTAGGTTTCCTAGGCTATGCATATATAGCCTTTATATAAATAGATGTGTATATTTAGCTACTGGAACCCAAACATGCATACACTATATATAAATTTATATAGTTTATAAATATTTGTATATTTATAAATATATATACATGTTTATTAGCAAAAGAGTACATATCATTTCTTTTTTATTCTGAAGAAGTTCGAAGAGAATCAAATCATTCCATTTCATTTTTACAGAAGTAAACTTTTTAAATGAATTTCCATTTTCTCATGGCAAAAAAATAATTCAGAAAATATGAGAAAATTTAAAGAATAAAATAAAGAAGCCCATATCAAACAGCATAGATAAAACTACGGTTGGTGTTTTCTATGTAGCCTTCCAAATGCTTATATATATAAGAACATTTATATACATAAAACACCAAAATGGGAACATATTATATACATAGTTTGGATACCTCTTCTCCTTAAAACTTCACAGAATAACAGTGGATGTCTTTCCAAGTCATCATATAGTTATATCATCATTTTTATGGATGCATAATATGCCATTATTTAAATATATTATTACCGAGCAAGGGTGTGCCGCCCAACGCACATAGAAGCCAATACCATGACATGCTTTTTGAGGGAAAAAAAAAGGCTTTGTTGCAAGGTTGACCAGCAAGGAAGCAAGGGTCAAATCTGTCTCCCCAATCTAGCATCTGGGCATGTTGTAGGGGGTCCGGTAGGGAGCAAGGAAGTTTTGATTTGGCAGATTTTGATTGATCAGAGCACTAGATCTTCTTTATTAAAGGACCTCTCGCTTCGGAATTGACTCCGATAATTAAGTTGCCAGCCTTTTGGCTCCATTGGTGGAAAACTTTGTTCCTGCAGCGCTCAAGGAAATGACCTTCCTCCACTGAGCATGCGCAGTGGGTTTCCTGCAAAACAGCGTTAGTACAAAGTGAGACCCGTTGAAACTAGTTATGTGGTTTCAATATCATAACGTCTTTATTTTGCTGTTGTGTCCATTTTTCACAATCAGAAATACTGTGAAAACATCCTCATGCACACTTCTTTGAAAACTCATCTCCTTGTTTCAGTAAGATTAATTCATGGACCAGGTTAGAGATTACGCATGTATTTAAAGCCTTTCGGAGCATTCACAAGTTAATAACCTAATATTAGGCATTTGTCCCCCCAAAAGCAGGATTTTTAAGTCAATACAAATTTAGCCAAATCTTGACTTGATTTTGAGTTTTTAAAAAATGATAATCCATGGTTTTCAAAGACACCTTATGAAAAAATAATCTGAAATTTCTCCCTTCATTTTGCTGTATAATAATCCATTCTATACCTTGCTACCCTTTGACAAACAAACCAAGCTGTCTTTCTTTGTTCCCTGAATTGATACTTCCTGGTATCACTCCCTGTAGCTGCTACCTTTGATCTTTCCTGTTGTTAACAGCTGCATTTTAGAACTGGCTATCGATGGTCCACATGGGCTCACGGCTGAGCCTGAGGAATAGCTTCATAAACTTCATGAAAGATACAGTGGGTTCATGATTCAAACCCATATGAAAAATAGATGTTCCAAAAACATTTAATTTGGAGTATATTGACAGCTGCCTTCCAAAAGACGTGTTGACTTCTGTTTAAATTTCTTTATTCTTTTAAAAACTAGTTTCTCCACTCGCAAACTTGTCATGTTCTTCAAAGTCAACACACACTCCTCTGCCAAGTAATCTTCCTAAATATGCAACTCTGATCATTTTGGGTCCTGCTCAAAAACATTACATTAGTAAAATCCAAGTTCCTATGAATGACATTCAAAGTCCCTCCAATCTCACCATGTAACAATCTCACTCCCATAGCAGGCTATCTGCCACAGTGTGAACACAATATATTTCTATTCCAAACCCTTACTCACACTGCTTGTATTTGCCTGCCCTTCCCACTTTCAAGCACATTTTTAACTTGCCCAAAATACTGTCCATTCTTTGTTTCTTTCTTATGTCACCTCTTTTAAGAAACCTTCCCCCATTTCCTACAGTCAAAAGAGAATCTCTCCAAGGAATCAAAATCAAAAAATATCCAAAGTATCTAGGATCAGGTGATCAGAGATCTGGGTCCACATTTGCTAATGACATCTAAAAGTTCACTACTTTGGAAATAATAAGCTGTACTCTACGGCATTAAAGTACTGTACTATAAGTACTACTGCATTAAGCAGTACTAACAGTAAAAACTAATAATATCAAATGAAATTAAGTTGTGCCAGAGAGAGGATATTAAGACTACAGGATTACTTCTAACCCCCTTCTTTCTGTCTCTTGATAACACTCAACAGTACTTGGCCAAAAAGGTGGAAGCAAAACGTTAACATACCCCAGACGGTGCCACAGCCCTCACTTCCATGCACTTCCTAGATCCCCTCCATTTTCCTTCACCCTCCCCCACCCCCAAAATGCTGAGAAATTGAGTATACAAATGGACAATCTCCAGACTGTATATAAAAATAGAACTGTAACCCACAACCTTCAGCAACCACCCCAGGAAGCCAAACAATAATCACTATAGCAATCGATCCAAAATGGCCAGGACTTGATTAATAACTGACAGCTTCCCTAACTTTTGCCCCTGCTTCCAACTTAGGACCAACTGGAGAAAGCGAAATAAGCACCCCTACGTAATCACATAGGATGCGCATTCTAGATAGCCCACCTACAACTTCACCATGCTAACAGACTCCAATCAGGACATACCTAAAGCATTCCCCCTTTTCCACTATAAAGCTTTCCCACTCCTCTGCCTGCCTTGGAATCTCTGCCAAACACAAGTGGTGACAACTGATTCCTTTGTGGTAGCAAGCTCCAAGTAAGTAGTCTTTGCTTGTTGTCCTTTGGTGGTCTTTATTTCTACAATCCCAAGTCAAGCCCTGGTGCTGAAAGGTGATTCAAAAAAGTTTTCTAATAAACACTCTTTTATGATTTTGATTCAACCTGTAGTAGGTGGACCATTGTGACCAAAGATTAGTCCTTTTTCATTTGAGAAGTCAAAGCCCAGAAGGCCAGTTTGCAACACAGAGAGTCCTATATTAGAAAAGTCTGGACCCATGGCTGAGAAATCAGAGTCCTCTCCAGGCTCTGCCATTAACTTGCTTTAGAATTTCAGGCATAAGATCTTAATGTCTCTATGCTTCATTTTCTTTTCTATAAAATGGGGATAAATCCTGTGCTTTCTCACGGTTTGGTATAAGAATAAGACAAATACTATATACAACTGTGCTTTGGAATGGTTACTAATTGTGAAAATATAGGATGTTATCTTGGATACATACAGCCCTTCTTTCAACAACTCCTGGTGCCTCAGACATGGGAGAGACCAAATAGGGATAAAGAAGGAAGAAAAAACTTGGCTCAAAGGTACATTAGCTGGATGGAGTGAGGAAGTGTGAGCTGCCCAGCCACTGGAGCTGGTTCCTGGTCATGTTATTCTATGCTCTTCAACACCCACACATACAACATCCTCTGCCAAAATACATAAACTTCTTCGAATTACACTTCTCTTACAGAAGCAATTGACTACAGTTGGATGTGATTTTCCTTTGTTTGTTTTAGTTTAGGGATGATCAGGAATGCTGCTCTACCTCTTTGTTTTAAGCACCCACCATTCCTCCATCAGAGGTCCTCTTCTAGGGTCTTAAGTTTTCTGGTAAATTTTTCTTTGCTAAAAATAGTTGTGGTTAGAGGCAGCTCCAAGCACAGCCCCAGGCCCTAAGGCTCATTAAGGACATTCCCCAACTCTCAGACTACAGCAGTAAATCACTGGCTCCAGAAGGGTGGATGGGGCTTGGAGGGCGAGTGGAGAGCCGTTCAGCTGGCTTCAGGAAGAAAGGCCGCATGGGTCTTATTCTAGGATGACAACCCCTATAAAGGAAAAAGGTTTGAGGAATAGAAGAGGGAGGACACCGGGAAGTACAAACACGTTTTACATCTCTCAGACAGCACCTGTTATTCTGTAAACTCTTCAAGCAGGATAATGAAAGAACCAGCTCACTCAACTGCTCACAAATGCATCTCAGCTTGGAGTTTCTCACTTAAAATCCCCGAGAATGACCTCTGTCACACCCCACCTCCCAATTAAAAGACAGCTTTTGACTGAAGTACCCCTTGAAGGACAAGTTACAAGATAATATCTCAACCCTAAGTAACGCAATGGAACCACTTTTTTTTTCTGACTTCAATATCAGTAAAGGACTATACTTCTAAGACTGGCATTTTCCAAAGTTGCTAATATATGTATGCCCAAAATCAAAAGAGAGAGTGTATGAGTTTGAGAAAAGCTGACTGTTTCCTTCTCTTGGAGAGTCACAGTGCATATCAGCATACTAAAGTTTCTGAGAAGGCCTGGATTGAAGAAACTTGTTTATCTAAACTAGAGCATTTCCCAAATCTACTTGACCACAGAACCCTTTTTTGTGCCTGTGTAATACTGATTAATATTCTGCAGAAAACTTCCCCTCAAAAAAGAAAAGCCTCCATTTGGCCACTTAGATTGGTTTGAAGAGAAAGGCAAATTTGCCTCCAAAGAAAATCTTCTCAATGTATGATTTCTCACTAGAGTAATGCAGACATTCATGTAAACCCCAGTCCCTGGGTCAGGAACAAATATCAGTTGCTCTCTCTCTATGGAGATAGTCAGATGTTCCAAAACACGATGGTGGGTTTTTCTTGCCCCCCACTCCTATCTTCTACCACCTCTCAGCTCTCTTCCACCACATCGCCCCTGTGAAGGCTAGCTGATAGCTTCATAGAGCCCACATGGCAGAGAGCGGAACAATTGAAATGGATACCAGCCAAAGAAATCTGTGAAGCAGATGATAACGTAAAATATACATTCAGAGCATTTTTATGTGGTTGTTAAATGGAAGGAAAGATTTCTCTTCTTTCAATTTTTCCATTCATAATTTTTAACAAATGGGCTTCTTTGAATAAACAAATTTAGAGATGGAAGAAGATCTGCACAGAAAACTTAAATGTTAATTAAAAAGAGCATTCCAAAGATAAAATGTCAGGCAATTTGCAAGACCCAACTGAGGAATGATTTTAAGTCTATCCCTGAAAAGTTATTCACAAAATATTGTTGGGCAAAAAAGCAAGTTGCAAAACAGTATATACAAAGTGATTCATTTTTGTACGTGCAGTAGACTCAATGTTTATTGGAAGAATAAATATGCATAAAAAGGAGACTAAGAATTTATACCAAATTGACAGTAGTTAGCACTGAGGGAATTTTCTTATTTCTTCTTTTTTTGCTTATCTACTTTAACTTTTTTTGAATTAAAATATTTTTACAATAAAAATGATATTTTAGAAATGTGCTAGTCTATCATGCATGTTACCTGTGGAAAATATCCAAGGATGAAGGAAGCAGTTTTCCTCATAAGGAGGAAGGATCATGAGACCAGACTGTGTGGACAATGAGTAGCCAAGGGCAGACAACATCCTTCATGGCATTTAGCGCAGGCTTTTGCACACAGCAGGCAACAAGCACTTGCCATAGACAAGATAGACTATAAGGTAACAGCTGCAAGTCATGATTCAAAATATTGGGGAAAACCAGTACATCCCAAGCAACACCAGCCAGTGGGTACAGAGAGGTAACAAATAAGATCCCAGATCTCAATACAAAACCACCCCCACCACACCACACCACACACACACACACACACGCACGCACGCACGCACCCCTACTTACTAGCTGAAAGTCCAGTCCTTTTCCAAATTTTCTTTGCCCAACCAGTCCGAAGAATTTTCAGGGCTGTAACCCAAATGTCCACCAGTTGGGGGGTCTTTACATTGATTCCCCTAGAAGTCATAAAGAAAGGGGTGAGGTGTCACATATGTGATCATCGTCTCTACCTGCCCTCTGTGGTCCTGCTCTGTTAACCACTTTCCCTTCATCACCCACAGGCCACTACTCCGTCAAGGACAACTAGTCTCCTCTAAACCACCCTGTTCAGCTGCTCTTCTCTCTCTCTAGCCAATTGGGAAACATCTGCTGCTTCTCATAAGAAAATTTGCAGAAGAGATTCCCATAGGAGAGCTGCCGAGTCCCTCTGACCTCTCCTTTGTACCACAGCCCACTTCTCTTAGATAAAGTGGGCAGGTACTGCCGGGCTGGACAGGGGATTTGGGGAGTAAAGGCCAGGTCTGGATTGAAAAGCACAGCCTCACATCGTATCTCCACTCTAATATTTAAGCCCTGCTGCTCAGCTTGGCCAGAATTCTTCCTCACACAAAGTGAATTTTTTAATGAGGGTTTTTTTCTCTCTTCATTCTGGCTTCACTTAGGCCCCCCCTAATTACCTAGGAAAGTTCAGTACATATCAAAACTCCAAAAATGGATAAAGTTCACATGTTTTTCTCATATGATTCTTGGCCTCCAAGCAAAGCAAAAAATGTGATTAAATTTCATTCCCTGAATAGTCCTTGATAGTTGAAATGTTAGGAAGTCCCCACTCCCACCCCCTGAACAACTTCCTAAGACAGAAGACTGATCAGCCTCCAACACAGACTCTTTAAGGAAGGTGTTGCTAATTCTGACCCAGGCTCAGCTCTGACGTGGCCAAAATGCCTGTCACATGGGTGACTATGCTCAGGGCTGGGAGCATCCTTAGTAATCTCCTCTCACCTCCTCAGGTATAGATGAGAAAACAGGCTCGGGGTCACTCCTACTCGATTGTGGTAAACTTACGCTAGATTCTAAGCCTCCTAACTTCTAATTCAGTACAATGGAATACCAAGTCTCTAATACCGAAAAATAACAATGGTTATAGTATAGTATACATAATTAGAGACATTTAACCAGCTCAGATTCCGGTTCTACACTAGTTTGTCTTTTTCTTTTACAAATGTCATCCCCTTTCAGCCTCAATATTATGGTCTTTGTACAGACAAATAAATTGAGACTCGGAGAAGTAACTATCCCCAAATCGTACAGTTTGGACATGGTAGAGCCAGAATTCCAACTAAAGCCAGTCTGACCCCAAAGCCTATGTTTTTTTCCACTACACTAAACTGATTGGAAAGGCAGAGTGAATAAAAGCTTCTATATTTAAGTATAAAGTGGTGATTTATCAAGTGGATTTTCAAAGAAAATAAAACTGCCTAAGTGTGTTGAATGGCCCTGAATCCTCACATTAAAAACCAGTTCTAAATAAATCAATGTTCTGCTTCAAAGCACTTCTTGAAACTACTGTGATTTCTTCATTGATTACATAGAAGAATGTCAGAGAAGAGCTACTATAAGGAACAACAATATTATTCTATTCGTGTAACTTTGGGGAAAAAATAGTGTAATGCCTATGTGTTACAGACATTGCAAACATCAAATAGCAACTCATAAAGAAAGATAAATAAAATGCCTTTTTAATCAATGGATAATCTCTTTTAATTCCTGAAAACAGTTAGAATGTGAGAAAGCACCAATTAATTAAAACTTTATAAATTTAGACCAAAGAAAGATTACCATATTTTTGCAAAATGCTTTGGTGTACACATATTTATTTATAGTTTTCAATCTGCCAGATGTGGGCTAAGAAAAAAAAAAGCTTAACACTTCCCAAAACTTCTTGGCTGAAAACACATGAATAGATTTGGGATGTGTGTGTGTGTGTGTGTGTGTGAGAGAGAGAGAGTGTGTCTGTGTGTAGGGGTTGTGTGTGTCACTCCATACATAAATGTATAAAGATTTTGTTCCCATATCATATGAGTTGGTTGAAATAAATATGATTTATTTTAGTGGGTGCCTGTCAATGTTGTTCTGAATGAAAACAGAACAAAACCCAAAAACTACAAAACGGTAGGCACTCCTTCTGTTCCAGAAAGCAGGAGAATCTTCTTCCATCTATGGTTTCTATCCAACCCAGCCCATAGATTTAGTGACACACACACCTCAGAGAGAGAGACACAGAGGGTCTATGTGGACTCTACTCATATTCTCCTTGACCACATCTTTTCCTTTTTGTTTTCTAAAAGTATTTTATAAGTAAATTAGCAAGAGCTTTCATGTATAAAAACTTTAGAGAATACAGAAGTAAAATCATTCAGAGATAATCACAGTGAATATTTGATTGTAGTTTCTATTTTGAATACACAAATTTTAATTCTATTTCTATACCAAGATATCTTGCATGTTTTCCCCACATTTAGATATATTCTTTGAAAACATGATGTTTTAGTAATAGCATAATGTATTATCGTGTGACTGCTCAAAAATTTGTCACTCTCCTATTGTTTAATATTCAGGTTATTTCTAATTTTTTGCTATTATAAATATAAAGATATATTAAATACAATGGCATGTACATTTTTGTTTGCAATCAATTGGCTTCCTTAGAGTTAATATTAAAAAGTAATTGCCGGGCCGGCCCAGTGGCGCACTGGATAGTGCGCCGCTTGGGAAGCGCGGCGGCGCTCCCGTTCGAGGGTTCGGATCCCACGTGCGGACCGGCTCCCGCTCACTGGCTGAGCGAGGCGCGGGAGCAACGCGGAGGCTTGCGATCCCGTTGCCGGTCCCCGGTCCGGTACGGGGGCAACACTGAGGGTTGCGATCCGTTGCCGGACACGGAAAAAAGACAAAAGACCAAAAAAAAAAAAAAAGTAATTGCCAAATTAGAATTATTGGGTTAGAGTTTAATTTTTAATTATTTTCATTTTTACTCAGCTAATACTTTCTTTTTTAAAAAATCAATACATATGTAGAATAAAAAGAAAACTCCTCATTTCTGCCTACCCAATCCCTTTCTCATCACTAGATCACTATTTCAGTCTTGAGTTAAGTTCATTCTATTATTGATTCCTTTCATTAAATTTTTTATTTGGACAATCACATTTTCAATTTTCAAAAACCTTCCTTGTTTTTGATAGTTACTTTCTTATAGCTGCCTATTCTTGTTTTATGAGTGCAATGTACTCTTCAGGTGGTGGTAGTGGTGGAGATGGTGTATTTATCCAAAGACAGAAAATGAAATTCTTTTAAGATCTTTTTTGTTTTCTGAATTCTGTCTTTTCTAGAGTCCACTGATATGTTCATTCATTCTTGCTGTTGATTTTCCATATGGTATCTGGTATTCTTGTCTCTACAAATGGAGACCTGATAAGCTTTATTTAGGTAGCTTTGCTGTTCCACAGGTCTTTCCCCACCTCCACTCCAAATTGCCTGAATGGAAGGGCTGACTGTCTGCTCTCTAGAAGGCTCCCAGATCCTAACTAGGAGCCCTGCTCAGGCAGTTCACTCTCTTATGTGCAGATCTTGGTGTTTTAACCTGGAGTCTATGCCTTATTCATCCACCTCTTACCCCTGTGACCTGTGGTCCAGTAATAATGACCCACCTATTGTCACATAGCTCCTCCCTCCTGTTCTTTGTTCTCCTGAAATTTCTCAAAATCTGCTCTTATCTACCCAGCAGTTTTCTCTGTGTGTTTTTTTTTCAACCTTATCAGGTCAATCCCATTACTTTCCATTGTCCAGGAAGTTTCTCACAATTTCTGAAATGTTGATGTTACCATTTCTTGTTTTGCATTGAAAATGGTGGTGTTGGGACTCAGAAAACCATACCCCAAAACATGACACTTTGGCATGCTGAAAACTTTGGACTAAAGACCATTGGAAAGCCTCAGAGGCAGCCTCAGAACCAAGGTCTCTCTTATCTTTTCCTGCCATCCTGTCTCTTGCCCCTCATTTTCCCTTAAAGCGAGTCATAGAAACCAGAATTCTTCCACAAGATAGGTCATAGAAACTAGAACCTCTTTTCTCCAAAACAAGCCATAAAACCTAGAAATACTATTCTAACTTTCCCCGCCTTTCTGTCTAGGAGCTGGCCATAAAGAAATTCTCTGACCTATGTCTGAGAGTAGATCATAAGACCCTCATTCAAGAGGGGTCCTGCCTCATACCTGGGAGGAATAAATGCTACAACAGAGAGGCCAAGAACAATCTGAATACACAGCCTTGTTGTGTTTGCCCCCTTAATCTATTACCATTAATTAGGTCATACCCTTTTGTCCAATCACATTTCTACATAGCTGTCGATGCTTCATTGAACCTAAGCATAAAAACAGATAGTGGTTCCTGAATCTTTAGATCTTCATTTCTGAAGGCTCCATGTCACATAAAACTTTGATTAAATAAATTTGTTATGCTTTTCTCTTGTTAACCTGTTTTTTGTTATAGGAATATTGGCCATGACCCTTATGACAGGTGAGAAAAGAGGTCACAGCCTTCTGTTCCTATAGTTTGTCTAGACTTTAATGAATATATATTTTCTTTCACTTCAAGGAACTTAGACTTGGTCAAATGTGCCTAAACCACCACATAGATTAGATGTACCACATCTTTTGTTTCCTTGTAAAAGTGACATTATTTCACATTTGACTTTTACTCCTATCAAAATCGTCATTTTTCATATTACAGTTATTGTCTCAGAAAGATTTTGGATACAAGTATCAGAAAGCACTGATCCAAATTGACTGAAAAGCTAAACAGTATGTATCAACCCATGTAACTGAAAATTTCAGAGATCATGTGAGTTTCAGGTGAGGCTTGACTGAGAAGTTCGACGTTGATACCAAAGACTTCCTACTGCAGTGCCATCTTCATCCTAAGGCTTCATCCTGGGGTTGGACGATGGCCACCACGGGCTTCTGGATCTACATATTTTCTCCTTAACACACAGCAGGAAGAGAGTGTCTTGTCATGTAGGCTTTTTGAGATTTCAAAAAAATTTCATTCCCAGAAGCCCCTGGAAAGTGTCTCTCCACAATTCACTGAACTAAAATGGGTCGTATTAATCAATCACTGTAGTCAGGAGAAAGGAATGTGCTAATTTGGTTTAAACAAAAAGGGGCACACTCCTAGGGTTGAAGTTGGTTGTGGTCATCTGTCCCAGAAACAAACATATGTAAAGGGGACTGGGAAAAGGCAGAGAGGGACAGGGAAAGTGGAGAGGGGTAAATTCTACACAGAAATCTGAGTCTGTGACAAAAAAATAAGGAAAGATAGGCTAAAATAGCAAATGGCCACCACAGTCATGAAATAATATGAAAATCTACCAAAAACAAGCCATCAGAGGCTATAACAGCACATTTGGGCTACGGAGCTGAGAGTCGGCTCCTCTTCCAAGTGGTGGTTACGCTTGCCCATTGCATAAAGTTTTTCACATTCAAACCCTTTTCATTTTATAATTTGTGTATTTTATATTAAAAATTTTAAGTTAATATATTTGCAATGAGTTTTTTAAACTGAAAAATCTGAGGACACAGTCCTCTACAAGAGTGCCTTCACTTAAGACACCAGGCTCATGTGTCAAGGCCCCCATGGCCACTCTCATTTCAGACCAGCCGGCTACAAATTTGTGCCTCTCCATAGACTCCATCAGAGTTGATAATTTACTAGAATGACTCACAAAACTCAGGAAGTGCTATGCTTACTGTATTCAGGAGACAAATTAGAACCAGGCAAAGGAAGATAAGTCTGGGAGGGTTCCAAATGTGAAGGTTTCATCATCCTCAGGGATGCATTACCCTCCTGGCATCAAAGAGTGGTGATACTCAAAGAGTATTGCCAACCAGGGAATCTCACCTGCTCTTCAGTGTCCAGAGTTTTTACTGGAGTTTCATTACATAGGCATGATTAATTAAATCATCACCCTTAAGACTCACATCCAGTCCTCAGCTTTCCCCAGAGGTTGGATTGATATTTCAGGTGGCTCAAAACCCCAACTCTTTAATCATGTGGTTGGTCTTTCTGGCATGGCCAGCCCCCATCCTGAGACATCTTGTTGCCATAAACTATATCAGGTGTGGTCTGAGGGACCCACCATGAATTACAAAGACACACCTATCACTCGGGAAATTCCAAGGGTTTAGATGTTACCTCCCAGGAACCAGGGACAAAAGCCAGCCAAATTCTTTATTACAAATATTTCATTAAGATTGGTATATTACTAAAGTCGTATTAAATATTTTATTATTATAATATATGACAAATCAAGGAAAACATCCATCTTTTCACTATTTAACAAGTAACATAAAATGCTTAATTTATTTTATATTAATCATATAACATAAAATATGATTTCTCAACAAATAGATTTTAAAATGACTTACATCATGTTTGAATTAGGGGCCAATTATTTATGAAACTGTAGACTAAATTTAACTGTGTGTTCTGGCATTTTTTTAAAAGCTATTGTGACTCAATGTTTAAAATTCTTATATATGTTTCGGGCCGGCCCAGTGGCGCACTGCTACAGTGCGCCGCTTGGGAGTGCGGTGGCGCTCCCGCCAAGCGTTCGGATCCCACATACAGACCGGTTCCCACTCACTGGCTGAGCGAGGTGCGGGAGCAACACCAAGGGTTGCAATCCCATTGCCGGTCCCAGCCCAGTACGGGCGCGACACTGAGGGTTGTGATCCGTTGCCGGACACGAAAAAAGACAAAAAGGGAAAAAAAAAAAATTCTTATATATGTTTCAAAAAAATTAAAGAATATATGTTTATGATTTTATGTTTTGTTTTTAAAAGACATAAAAAAAGAGAAAATTTTCAACCATTATTTGGAAACATTTCTCCACAAATAATCCATTTCAGGGTTTTTAGCCTTTATTTTAAATATATGAAAAGCCAATTGGTTATAATCAAAAACATATTCTCTCTTTTTTAACACTGGAGTTTTTAAATTAATGCTGGGGTTTCTATTAAAACATTGGCAGAGATGGTGATTTATTAGTTTAATAGAGTGCCCCAACACAGAACTCTACAGTATGAATGGTAGAAAAGGAAACTGAATTATTATTATTTAAAGCATTATTATACAGATTCTTTGATTTACTCTTTCATAAATTAATCGAACTACCATTTACACTCTTTGTCAATACCTTCTTTTTCTTGCTTATGGATTTCTTGTTTAAAATCAACCTTACTGAAGTATAATTAAAATACAATAAACTTACATCTATTTAAACTTTAGAATTGATGATTTTTGACAACACACATGAAACCACTGCTACAATCAAATACAAAACATTTCCATTACCCCCAAAAGACTTCCTTCCTTCCACTCCTAGCCTCAAGCTTCACTAACGTACTTTTCATCACTATAGATTTGTTTGCATTTTCTAGAATTTTTTAAAAATGGAATCATACAATATGCACTCTTTTGTGTCTAGTTTCTTTCACTCAGCATAATTTTTTAAATTCTTCTATTTTACTACACCTGTCTTTTTATACTTTATCTTTATTCTTTTTATTTGCTGAGTATTTTTTTATCATATTGATATATAATCACATTTTTTTGTTCACTCAGCAAATATTTATGAACTTTTGGGTTGTTTTCAGCTTTGACCTATCATGAATAATGATACTACGAACACTTGTGTGCAAATATTTTTGTGGATATAAGTTTTTATTTCTCTTAGATAAATACCTGGGAGAAGTATTCTGGTTTGTATAGTAAGTGTATATTTAATTTTTTAAAAAACTGCCATGCTCTTTCAAAATAGTCAAACTATTTTATATTTATATGTACAAATCTTTTGCTCATGTTAAAAACTGAGTTGTATGTCTTATTATTTAGTTATAAGAACTCTATATATTTTCTGCATTGAGTCCTTTGTCAGATTCTTGCACTGCAAATATTTTCTCCTATTCTGTGGCTTGCCTTTTTTGCTTTTAATGGTGTCTCTGAATGAGCAGAAAAATTTAATTTTAATGAAGTCCAATTATTCATTTTATTTTCTTTTGTGGTTTGTGCTTCATGTCACATCTGAAAAATCCTTGACTACCCAAAGTCACATTTTCTCTCATGTTTTCTTTTAAAATTTTTATAATACTGGCTTTTACATTTAAGTCTATGATTAATTTTGAGTTAATTTTGTATAAGGAGTAAGATAAGGGCTAATGTGTTCTTTCTTCAAGTGAATATCCAGTTATTCTAGCACCATTTGTTGAAAGTCAGTTACACACATGTACATACACACACATACACACACATATGGAAATATTTCTGGACTCTATTCTTTTCTGTGTTACTTCTATTGATCTATACACCTATCTTTTCATAAATACCACAGTCTTAATCATTCTAACTTTACAGTAAGCCATTAAATCCAGTAATATAAGTCCTTGAATTTTGTTCTTTTTAAAAATTGCTTTGGCTATTTTAGGTCATTTTCATTTTTACATTAATTTTAGAATTAGCTTTTAAATTTCTACAAAATTTTTTTTTTTTGTCTTTTTTCCGTGTCCAGCAACGGATCGCAACCCTCAGTGTTGCCCCCGTAACCGGACCGGGGACCGGCAACGGGATCGCAAGCCTCGGTGTTGCTCCCGCGCCTCGCTCAGCCAGTGAGCGGGAGCCGGTCTGTATGTGGGATCCGAACCCTTGGACGGGAGCGCCGCCGCGCTTCCCAAGCGGCGCACTATCCAGTGCGGCACCGGGCCGGCCCCAAAAATATTTTTATATTATCCATTTTACATAGTGCTGAATTCAATTTGCTAAATCTTTTTGAAGATTTTGCAGCTAGGTTTATTAAGAATAACTAATGGTTTGAAATTTTCTCTTTTTTTCTTATTTTTCTTTTGTTTTTTCTCTTTTTGTATTCTCTTTATCAGGTTTTGGTATTAGGCTTATGCTGACCTCGAAAACTGAGCTGAGAAGTATTCTTTCCTCCTCTATTCTCTGAAAGAGTTTGGGTTATTATTCCTTTGGAAGTTCTGTAAAATTCACCAATGAAACAATGTGCGCTTGAAGCTTTCATTGTACAAAATTTTTGACAATGAGTTCAATTCCATTATTAGATAGAGAGCTATTCAGGTTTTATTTCATCTTATATTAACTTTTGTTGTATTTTTCAAGGAACTTGTCTATTAAAGCAAAGTTATCTTGGTTTTTTGCAATATTCACAATATTTTTTTATTTTTGTGTGTGTCTGTAGCATCAGTAGTGAATAACCCTTCTTTTCTCCCCAGTATTGTTGATTTACATCGTTTTTCTTCATCAGTTTAAGAGGAGTCTATCTATTTTGTTGAAAGAACTTGTTTTGAGCTTTGTTAATTTTCTGTATCATTTGTTTCTGTTTTATTGATATTTGCTCATGTCCTTATTATCTTCTTTCTTCCACTTACTTCAGACTTTGCTCTTCTTTTTCTAGTGTCTTGAGGTGGTACCATAGGTCATTGCTATTTGTTCTGTCCATATGACCCAGCTATCCCACTGCTGGGAATATATCCAAAGGAATGGAAATCATCAAGTCGAAGGTATACCTGTTTCCCAATGTTCATTGCAGCACTCTTTACAATAGCCAAGAGCTGGAATCAGCCCAAATGTCCATCATCGGATGAGTGGATACGGAAAATGTGGTATATCTACACAATGGAATACTACTCAGCTATAAAAACGAATGAAATACTGCCATTTGCAACAACATGGATGGACCTTGAAAGAATAATATTAAGTGAAACGAGTCAGGCAGAGAAAAAGAAATACCACATGTTCTCACTTATTGGTGGGAGCTAAAAAAATAAACAAATTAATTCACCCACAAACACACACAAAA
>NW_007729695.1:201222-210190 GCF_000696425.1 Galeopterus variegatus
CCCAGCTATCCCACTGCTGGGAATATATCCAAAGGAATGGAAATCATCAAGTCGAAGGTATACCTGTTTCCCAATGTTCATTGCAGCACTCTTTACAATAGCCAAGAGCTGGAATCAGCCCAAATGTCCATCATCGGATGAGTGGATACGGAAAATGTGGTATATCTACACAATGGAATACTACTCAGCTATAAAAACGAATGAAATACTGCCATTTGCAACAACATGGATGGACCTTGAAAGAATTATATTAAGTGAAACAAGTCAGGCACAGAAAGAGAAATACCACATGTTCTCACTTATTGGTGGGAGCTAAAAATAAATAAATAAATTCACACACACACACACAAAATCCGGGGGGGCGGGGGAAGAAGACTTAACAACTACAACTCCTTGAAGTTGATACAACAAGCAAACAGAAAGGACACTGTTGGGTGGGAGGGGGGACAGGGAGGAGGGAGGGGGATTTTGGTAATGGGCCACAATAATCAACCTCATTGTATACTGACAAAATAAAATTTTTAAAAAATTAAAAAATAAAAAATAAAAGAAAAAGAAAAAAAAGCATTCAAAGCTACAAATATCCCTCTAAGCATGTCTTTAGATAAATCCCACAATTGTGATATATTGTATTTTTATCATCATTGAGTTAAAAATATACTATAATTTATTTTTGACTCTTCTTTGACTCATCAGTATTTTAAAATATATATTTTAATTTCCAAATATTTTTGATTTACCTAGGTATCATAATTTTATTGGTTTCTAATTAATTTCATTGTGGTCAGAGAACATACTCTGTGCTATTTCAATCCTTGTAAATTTATTAAGGCTTGTTTTATGGCCCAAACTATGGTATATATTGATGAACATACCATGTGCACTAAAATAAATGTGTATTGTACACTAAAATTATGCTTATTTTGCAGTAGTTGAGTGAGGTGTTCTATAATTATTAATTAGCTCAAGACAGTTGATAATGTGTTCAAATCCTCTATGTCTTTACTACTGATTTTAGCCTAGTTGTCCTATCAGTTCCTGAGAGACAGTTAATAAAAATCTTCTACTAAAATTCTGGAACTGTCTCCCTATAATTGTGTCTAATTT
The DNA here is from genome assembly GCF_000696425.1 of Galeopterus variegatus. NCBI lineage: Eukaryota > Metazoa > Chordata > Mammalia > Dermoptera > Cynocephalidae > Galeopterus > Galeopterus variegatus. Next base: position 202,330 of record NW_007729695.1, read on the forward strand.
TGCCTTCTATATTTTGAGGCTCTATTGTTAGGCATATACATGTTTGTTTGTTTTGTCTTCTGATGAATTAATACTTTTTGTTATTTCTTTTTATCTCTAGCAATACTCTTTTTTTAAGTCTGTTTTATTTGATGTTAATATTGCTCACTTTAGCCTACATATACTTACTGTTTTTCTGACACATCTTATTCTATCAATTTACTTTCAAGCTACAGTCATACATCACTTAACAACAGGGATACCTTCTGAAAAATGCATCATTAGGTGCATTTCATCATTGTGCAAACATCATGGAATATACTTGCACAAATCTAGATGGTATAACCTACTACACACTTAGGTTATGAAGTGTAGCCATTATAATCTTCTGGGACCACTGTCATATATGCAGTCCATCATTGACCAAAATGTCATTATGCAGTACATAGCTGTATTTGTACCTTTATATTTTAGTTGCATCTTCCCTAGTCAAATATAGTTGGGTCTTGCCTTTTTCTCCATTCTAAAAATTTCTACCTCTTAATTCGAGTGTTTAGTTCATTAACATCACTAATGTCAGTTCAGTTATTCTGGTTACCTCAAAGGCATAGAACTGAGGCCTCCTGTGATGCTGGCAAAGACATAAACTGAATATTAGCACTGACAACAATCAAAAAGACAAACACATTAATATGTACACTTAGGAAAATAAATAAGAGAGATTTAAATTGACTTCAAAAGAATGTTTGAAACCTCAGTAAACTCAAGATAAACCAGCTGTGAGCTCTCCAGAGGACAAAATTCACTGTGTGTTGCAACAGTTTTCACATATTTACCTCCAATGTCATGGTCACAGCCCTATCAGCCTGATGGGTTTGCTAAGTTCAGAAACTCTTTCATGATTTAAATATTTTTGTTTTACAACTGAATGATAAAATTGGACAAACAAATTTCTCATGAAAATCTTCTGAGCTAGAATCTCTAAAGAGACCAGCAAAAAGATCAAAAGCCCATTTTTCTTCCTGAACTAAAGCCATAGAAAATGATAAATCAAGCATCTCTTTTCCTGAAACTCTCAGTCAGTGAAAGGCAGAACTAAATAAATGGCTCACACTTTCAGAGATTATGTTAAAAATGTGATCCAAATATTTTCTATTTAAAGTTTCATCAAAATGGAGAGCTAATGTTTTCAAATAAGAAATGTCTAATTTACTTTCTTGCTAATATGCATTAAGCATTTTTCAAAATAAATTCATTACTAAGAAATTAATGACATTTATTTATTTTTCATTGAAACAAACAAACAAAAGAAACATAATTGACTGTACATATCTTTGGGATACAGCATAGATCGTGAATGTCTATGTGAAATATTTGACACTCAAATCAGGATAATTAGTATATTCAACATTATACAATGTAATCATTTTTTGTGGCCCTTTACCAATTTCTTGCTTACCCCCCACCCCCTCACTCCTTCCCACCTCTTGTGGTTTCAGTTTCATTCTTTCCTTTTGAAAGTTAAACAAATTATTATGATTGTTCTATCTCTCTTTTTTCTTTTTTTCTCTTCTTTTTCTTTTAGCTCCCACTTATGAGTGCTAGCTCCTTTTCTGGAACATCCGTGGTTCAAATGTTTGTGTGCTTAAGGTTGTCTACTAACTCTCTTAGTTTTTCTTCATTTAAAAAAGTTTTTTTTTTGTCTGCCTGAGTTATTTTGAAAAGACCATCTTTAAAATCAGAGATTCTTTCTTCTACTTGTTTTAACCTCCTGCTTAAGTTGTGTTTTTCATTTCATTGAATGAATCTTTATGCCAGGAGTTCTGCTACATTCTTTTTAAAGGTATTAATCTCTTTGTAAATTTCCTGCTTCATACCCTGGATATTTTTTCTCATTTCATTGTGTTGTCTAACTGAGTCTTCTCATATCTCATTAAGTTTCTTTAAGATTGTTGCTTTGAATTCTTGTTCAGTCATTTCAAGTGTTCCTTACTTTATGGGGCCTGGTATTGAGAATTACTGTATTCCTTTGGTGATGTCATATTTTCTTGTTTTCTGTTTTTTTTTTTTTTCATATTTCTAGTATCTCTACATTGGTGTCTCATCATCCAGTAGAGCAGTCCTTACTTTATGGGGCCTGGTATTGAGAATTACTGTATTCCTTTGGTGATGTCATATTTTCTTGTTTTCTGTTTTGTTTTTTTTTTTTTCATATTTCTAGTATCTCTACATTGGTGTCTCATCATCCAGTAGAGCAGTTGCTTCTTCTATTACTCTGGATTGGGCCTGGAGGAGAGAGACTTCCTCCTCTTTTTCCACACTCCGCTGGTAACTCTCCTTGTGTCAATGCAATTGAGTGGTTGGAAGGCTGCTTGCATGGTGGCCATATCTACTGCTGTTGCAGTGAGTCTCCCCTGTGGAGGCAGTGGCTGTGATGGCAGCTGTGGTGGACACCTGCATGGAAATGATGTTTCCAGCAGTGGTGGGGGCTGTGGTCTCAGGTCCGCTCCTGTCTTCTGTCTGTCCCATGACTGCCTGTGGTTCCTGCTGAGGTCCCCAGGGATGCTCCTGCTTTCTGTTGGGCAAGGGGCTGCCTGCAGCCATGAATGACTTTTTAAAAATATCTCTTTAGTAGGTTTCTGATTCTAGGTGAAAAAATAATTCTACCCATCTTTGAAGACTCCAATTAGGACTCGTGTCATTCCTGAACCCTTCATATCTCTCTAGCCCACAATCATCTCTCCCTTCACTGAGCTTTTACACCACTTTTTGTCTTCTCCATTTATTTTGATACTATTTGGACATTTGCCTAAAAATCCTATCTGTTATTTACTATAAGAGGTGGGTAGAAAATGAATTGATGAAATCTGCCATGATCATCAGGAAAAAAATATAGGTTATCTCTCAAATTCCATTGAAAAGTCTAGAAGTAATTTTAAAATGGTTATTGATTTTGCCCAACATTATATTTGATAGCAGCAGTGGTTGTCTGCATAAATTAGAAAGGACTTTTCAGAAGGTCTCCTGTCCAAGAGAAAGGGAGTTCTGGTTTAAATTCCCAATGGCAGCCCAGACAGAATACCTCCAGTGTACAGATATGGACTTATCACGGTGATATAGCCTGAAGGACTCACCCTGTGGTAAATTCAACATTCTTTCCTCTGATTCCATGCCACCAAACAACCTTCAGATGTATAATTTGGGATCCTGAATGAACCATCCCACCTTCAATGCTGACTGATAGTTGGGAAGGAAAGGTAAATGTTGCCTATCTTTCCATGGCTGCAGTCTTCTAACTTAGCCAGATTCATCTTCTTTATCTCCACATCTGGAACACATCTGGATTCAGCCTTGAAAAACAGACATAGCCCTGGCCACATTCGAGGATACTGACTTGAAGGGTCCTCCAGGTTAATATAGTTTAAGAACCCACTGAGTGTGTGGAGATTGGATAGTATCCTGAACACTGTCCTGCTATTGAGTCCTCTTGCCTCTTGTCCCAATCTAATACTGAATCCCTTTTTGCTGGACTTTCAGCCTTATGACTTGGCCAATAGGGAGTTGGGAGTCTTTCCTGGTGCCCACTAATTCATTGCATGTAATACACCAGGCACTGTGGTGTGTCATTTAAATATATTGTCTCATTTAATCTTTCCAGCAGCCTTTCTCGGGAAACCCAGGTTCAAGGTTATATGATCTGCCCAAGGTCTTACAGGTAGTAAATGACAGAGCTGGGATTTAAACCAAAAAAGTTTTGTTTCTAAAGTCCACAGTCTTAATCTCAAAGTTATCTAACAGATTTAATCCCTCCAAAACTGTTTTTTGGTGTTGTTTTGGAGCCAGACAGACCAAAGTTCCAAACCTGCTTCTTCCCCTCTTAGTTATTTGTCCTCTGGTTCCTTCTGAACTTCAATTTCCCCATCTGTAAAACTAAGATAATGGCACAATTATCCATGGAATGTTATAAAGTTTAAATGACTTAATATATGTGAAAAATACATGGACTTGATCACAAACTGCATCAGGGTAATTTTCCTTCTCGATTCAAACTCCCACCTTCCATTAATGGGTGCCCAGAATCTCTGTACTGTGTTTATGTTGTGTGCTAATGAAGAGCTTTGGGGGAGACAACACATCCAAACTCTATCAAACTACTTTCAAATGTATCAAGAATCCAATTATTTGTTACCACCTCCAATGCTCCACCTTGGTCCAGGCCACCATCATCTGTCATGTGGGTTACTGCAATAGCCTTTCATTGACCTCTTTATTTCTACCCTTGTCCCCCTAGAGTCTTTTCTCAGCAGAGAAGCCAGAATTATCCTCTCAAAACAAAAGTCAGATCATGTCTTTCCCCTGCCCAAGCTTTGCAATTGCTCTCTTCTACCTCGGAGGAAAAGACAAGGCCAATCTGGCCTTCCACCACTTCTCTAACCTCATCTCCCTCCATTTTTCCCTCCCTCACTCTCCTCCTATGCAGTGCCCTCCTGGATATTTCTTGAACGTGCTAAATATGCCCTTCCTCGAGGTCTTTCCAACTTTACTCTTCCCTCTTCCTGGAATGCTCTTCTTCAACTAGCTACATGGCTCACTCAGTCACCTACATTAAGTGCCTCCCTGTTGAAATTGCAACCTCCTTCCTTACCTGCAGCAGCTCTCTTTCTTTCTTGCTCTTAATTTTCTCCATCACACTTACCATCTGACACACTACCCATTTGATTGATTGAATGATTGATTGATTGTTACACATATGAATGTAAGCTCCATGATGGTTTAAGTGTTTTCTAGTTGCTATATCTCTAGTACCTACAACTGTGCCTGACAAATAGTGGGTACATGAAATTTGCTAAATGAACAAACCAGTGGGTTACTTGGTATGAGTAGAATACTTCCAAATTGTAGGTAAGGAGTCTGGGAGAAGTTAGTGACCTCCCAAGTCTGATAACAATATGTGTGTCCAGTGTATATCTACAGCATCTTCCTGCTTGATCATCCATGTGACTGGCAGCTGGATACATTGTTATAAATGCACACAGCCAACCCGTCCAGCCGGTGGCCCCTGTGAACTCTGAAGGAAAGGCTACATTTACACCACCGAAGTCTATGAAGTACACTACTCCTTGAGTTACCACAGGTCTGTGGTAATGCATTTTGGCATCTGTAAAAGGCATGGTTGATAAGTCATGCCTAGCTCATCTGGAGATTCCATAGCTGGGTGAGCCAAGTCCTGTTAGCTCCCGAGGACCCAGCCTATCATAATTATATCTTATATATAATAGACACTCTGGAGCCAGAGTTACTTAAGGTTGAATTCATCAGTAATTGAGTATCTTCCTTCTCTATGTCTCTCCAAGACTGGAGGCAGCCAAGAATGTGGTGTGAGCTTTGCGTGATGCTGGGAGTGTGTATGGGTTTGGTTTTGCATGCAGCTTTGATTTCCTCATCTGGGCCATCTTCATACAGTATATAAATACCAATGGGATATTTGGCTCCAACTGAAGACTCAACAGCTGAGATTCAGCATTATAATGTCTTCTAGAAGAGGTATTACCTCCAGCCTTGTGAATTCTCTGGAGCCAGAGGTGGTGTAATCTGGATGGAATATGTGTATTGAGTTGAGTTTCAAATTTATTTACCACACAAAATGACACATTTTTTTCACATGTTATGACCACAACATCCTCTAGAAAAGAGACTGTGTCTGGTTTACCTTTCCTTCATGAGCACCTGGTGCCTGGCACATGACATTGCTCAGTAAATCTGTTGCACTGCATGCAACTGCACATGGCTCTTAAAAGGATTCCTGTTCCCCCTCTGAAATAAGGAAGAACAACTATGTGCATATACTTTGTGCTTATCATTTCTAAATTAGTTACTATAAACAGGGATTAATTTTGCATTAAGGAGAAAAAAAGTAAGTCATTGTCCCCGCCTTTTTCTCACTGAGGGCCTTTTCTTAGCCTCTGCATTCCTCAGTAGCACAGCAAACAAAAGTCATCAGACAACTGAAGTTTTTTATAGAGCAAGAGGCGGTGTGGTGTAGTAGAAACTAATTACAGAGGCAAAATATTAAAAGCATAATTTCATGATATTTAGTCATCTTAACCAAGGGTTTTAAACTCCTACTTCAAAAGCAAGATATTATTCAGAAAGCCACTTTCAGCGAATAAAGCACAATAATTAAGAGCCAGCCTGTGGCATTAGCCATCTTGGTTTCAAATCCTCACCCAAGGGTTTTAAACTCCTACTTCAAAAGCAAGATATTATTCAGAAAGCCACTTTCAGCAAATAAAGCACAATAATTAAGAGCCAGCCTGTGGCATTAGCCATCTTGGTTTCAAATCCTCACTCTGACACTTGTGAGCTGTGTGATCCTGGACAATTTACTTAACCTCCCTGAGTCTCAGCTTCTTCATCCCAGAAGTGGAGATAAAAATGATGCCTGCTGTAGTGGGTTGTTACGAAGAGTAAATAAAATAATATCTGTAAAGGGCTTACTTAGCACAGTGCCTGTATAGAGTAAGTGCTGAATAAGTGATAGTTATTAGTGCCATTATGGTCATTAATTGGGCCTTCCCATACTTACCCCTTGGTCTTCTCCCTTGTCTAGTTCCCATTTAATTTCAGAGTATCACAGCCCTTCCCCATGCCACACCCAAGTTCACAACTCCAAGTGCACTGACATTGTTGCACTCCCAACTTTCTTGATCCGAGGAAATTCTGACACGTCAAATTTTCTCTCCTGATTCCCAGGGCAGGTCCTACTCTCCCTCTTCAATGCATTCTGAAACTACTTTCCTTTTCTTTCTACCTTCAAGTCAACTAGAGGCTTAAATTATTGGTGCTAGCTCTATGGCTCAGCTTTCCCACAGTGTTTTTCTCTCATCTCTTTTTTTGTTTTTTTCCCAAGTAATAGACTTTATGGGGGGTGCAGTTTTAGGTTTACAGAAAACTTGAGCAGAAAGTACAGAGTTTCCATATGTCCTCTGTACCCCCTTCCCAGTTTTCCCTATTATTCACCTTTTGCATTAGTGTGGTGCACCTGTTATAATCGATGAGCCAATATTGACACATTATTATTAACTAAAGCCAATAGTTTACATTAGGGTTCAGTCTTTGTGTTATATTCTTCTCTCACCCCTTTTTTGTCCATTCTTTCCATGGATCTCACTACTTCCAGTCCTAGCCCCCTTTTATTTGAAAGCCCCACCCTACTCCATTATTTGCCCAAGCTATACACCCAAGGCACTAATGCCTTTGCATAATCCCTTCCCTGGCTTCAAAATACAATGTGTTTTCAAAGCAATCTCCACATTTTAAAAAAGTTGTGTGTCCACATGTACATTGAACACAAGACTTCTCGGGCTGGACCTACATTGTATTCCCTCTTTCGTCTGCAGAGCGCCCCCTGGGATTCCAGAGTCAGCTGGCCAACACATGTTTTGCACAAGTCTAAGAGACAGAAGAATACACCAGCAGAGCCAAACACGCCCCTTTTCTCACCCTGCTCTGAAATGTGCTCCCTTATCACTTATTCACTATCACATTTGTCCTCATCAGACTGAAAGGAACAGAAAATAAAATGAATACCAAGAGCCTGTGGCCCTCTCCTTCCTTCCTTCCTTCCCAGAGCCCCCTTTAGTTAGCTTAACTAAGTAGTTAATGAGAGAACATCTGCAAAATGCCCAAGGCTTGGAATGAAATGCCCATGAATGCAAGGTGTTGGTGGTGGTGCTGTCATCAGAAGGTGACATTCCGGGGCCGGCCCGGTGGCGCACTGGATAAGTGCGCCGCTTGGGAAGCGCGGCGGCGCTCCCGCCCAAGGGTTCGGATCCCACATACAGACTGGTTCCTGCTCACTGGCTGAGCGAGGCACGGGAGC
>NW_007729695.1:211190-212773 GCF_000696425.1 Galeopterus variegatus
AGACAAAAAAAAAAAAAAAAAAAAAAGGGGACATTCCCTTTCTTTTCAATTTCCCTGTCATCCATGCTATTATCACCCCTGGAGTCTGTCCTCGGGCTCAGAGATGCCCTCCTAGCAACAGCCCATTCCCTTGGCAACACCTTGACTCTGGTTTGTCACCAACTCCAACAAAACTAGAAATCCAGTACTGCCAGAGTCATAATGTCAGGAAGCTGCTATTTGGGGAATGTGCATTGCTTTATTAAAGACTTTCACATTCAATTTACTGACTATGAGTTTCAGGCCAATGGCATATTTAGGCTACATCAATATGAATCATTTTGACTGGATCCAGAAAAATATATGTGTGCATAATTCAATCAGATAACTGCATTTTCTTTATTCACATGACACCAATGATAAATTTTTCACTTTTCAATCAGTTGTTTTGACAAGTGTAGTCATCTATTAAACTACTATTTTGTTGTTTTCCTTTATAGGAGCTGGGTTAGAAAAAAATCTTTTAGCACAATTTTTGAAATGGTATTTTCAAATCACAGAGGAGATTTGCCATTTCCTCACAAGCTAAAATGCCTTTAGGATGTGTGTTTGACTGCATTCTCACCCCACCATGCACTACACAGAACTTACAAGCCTTGGTGGAGAATTTGGGGCCAATGTTATCATTAAACAAATTCTGGAATACCCCAGTCAGGGTCATTAACTTGTCTCCACTACAGACTACATGTCCAAATAGCCACCTCCCTTCTGTGGGTTCCCACAGGCCTCTGGGTGTGCTCCATAGCCCACCCGCTTGGCATAAAGGGACAATTGGACCATTATATTAGCACCAAGAGCAAGCAGCCAGCTGAGTTCAGCTCTGTACACAGAGATGAAAAAAAATGGGCACCAAATATAGACCACTGGGACCATTTATTTGTCTTAAGAGTGTTTAAAGACACACAAGCCAGCCCCAGCAGGCTATAAATGGTTCGCTTTGTGCAATTGCCACACAAGTCTGAAGAGTATTCTAGGTAGATACAGTTTAGGAACCCTATAGTGGGTCACACCACATAGGTGGCCTTGACAAGTCTCTCTCTTTGCATTCGTGACCTCACAGGAGATTAAGAACCCACCCCAACATCCTCCTCCACATTGTGTTTTTTAAAATGTGTACCGTTGTCTTGCTCAAAACATGTTTGAAATTCCCATTTTTCCCCCAGAATAAAATATTAGAATCAATGAGAGTTTTAAAACTTCCAAAAGTTCTTGTCCAAATCTCTAATTTTTAGAAGAGGAAACTGGTGTCCAGAAGGGTTCATAAGCCAGTGGAGCCAGCCTTATTTATATTCTTGCTTTACTGTCAAGTCACAGTTCAATGTACTTTTTAGCCTAGATGACAACAAGGAATCACCCAAACTATTGACTGCAACTGAAACACTTACTGTGTGCCCACAAGCCTATTGAAAGAAAGAAAAAGAGAGAGAGAGATTTGGAACCTGGTTTTCTCGTTCATCATTGATAGTGTGTCTTTTGGATAGAAGTGCTGGGAAGCTCCCCTCCTCCCCCAGAACCCTCTCCTCTATCAGACAGCAACCATTCAT
>NW_007729695.1:213109-214877 GCF_000696425.1 Galeopterus variegatus
CCCCCAGAATAAAATATTAGAATCAATGAGAGTTTTAAAACTTCCAAAAGTTCTTGTCCAAATCTCTAATTTTTAGAAGAGGAAACTGGTGTCCAGAAGGGTTCATAAACCAGTTGAGCCAGTCTTATTTATATTCTTGCTTTACTGTCAAGTCACAGTTCAATGTACTTTTTAGCCTAGATGACAACAAGGAATCACCCAAACTATTGACTGCAACTGAAACACTTACTGTGTGCCCACAAGCCTATTGAAAGAAAGAAAAAGAGAGAGAGAGATTTGGAACCTGGTTTTCTCGTTCATCATTGATAGTGTGTCTTTTGGATAGAAGTGCTGGGAAGCTCCCCTCCTCCCCCAGAACCCTCTCCTCTATCAGACAGCAACCATTCATCCATAATTTCTGAAGATTTCAACTAGCTCCTAGAGAGGTAAATGTGCCATCCCTCCCTGCAGTTCTGCACTGTGAACTTCAAAAAGGAACTGCAGACAGTGTCTTAACCCACAGCAGGGGGAGGCCTCCACTGCCCTGCCAACCTTTGAAGTCCTGGATTGCTGCAAGGGTGAAGTCTCCACGCAAAGGCAGCTGCTGATGGTGACAAGGATGCAGTGGGGAGTGAATAAGTGTAAAGGTTGCTTGAGTGACAATCGTGAGTCTCTCTCGAAGACAAGCAGCAAAGGGATAGTAGCCTGGACAGAAGGAAAAAAACAAACAAATCTAGACAAACACAGCAATAAGATTGCAAAATCATTTAGCATTGTATTCCAACACTGCCTTGGACTAAGCAAGGGTCCAGAAAGGAACTCAAAGCACCTGTCCCCTCCAGGAAGGGATTGCTGTCACCCACTATTGACAGAGCTGACCAAGCAGTTCCAAAGCCAGGATGACTCAAAGAGGGTTACATGGTGCTTGTGTTCAAGCTGCCCCATTCACCTCAGCTTGTGCTCGCCAGCATCCAGAACACGGGCAGTCTCCAATCAACCCCATGACTCAGGCCGGGGTCAAGGTGGCTGCAAGGTCTGCCGCCCAGCAGCCTTTCACCATTTCCTCTGGTTGAGCTCCCCTTGACTCAGTCCTACCCAGGAACCCCACCTCTTCCTCTCTCTTCCCATGGCCTTTTGTAGATGCTGAGCCTGCAAGATAAAGAAGGGAAACACTTTGGACCAGGAGAGGGCACACCTAGGCTAGTCTTCTTTCCTAACCAGCTGAGACCTGGGACAAGTCCCATAACTGGGCTGACCTCTATCAAAATGAATCTTCAAGTTCGGATAATAACCAGGAAGCATAAAAGTTAACAGGTTAAGTGGGCAGCTCTGGGTTCAGAGACCTTGAGTTTAAATGGCAGCTCAGCCATTTACGAGGTGGAAAACCCTGGATAAGTTCCTTGACCTCTGTAGGCTTCAGTTTCCTCATCCACAAAACAGGGGTAACACAATTGCTGGGTCAATGAACTGAAATAGTGTATATGTAATTAAACAAGACAAAGGAGTGTAAAGTCATCAGCACAGTGCCTGGTGAGAAGTGAAGACACAATAGATGTTAACTGTTTCCACAGTCATCTTCACCGTCCTCAACCAATCTCCCTGAGAGAAATCAGGTGCTACACACATTATTACCCTTATCACAGGGAGCCCAGCTCGCTATTTCCTTCAGCCTATCCTACTAGGTGAAACTAAGGACAAAACCATCCTGTTTCCACTTGGGGAGCTGACAGAGAAACTGACATTTTGCCCTCATTTCTGAATGGATTTAGAACAAAAGAAACCTGCAAAG
>NW_007729695.1:215556-217310 GCF_000696425.1 Galeopterus variegatus
TTCAGCCTATCCTACTAGGTGAAACTAAGGACAAAACCATCCTGTTTCCACTTGGGGAGCTAATAGGATCAGAGAAACTGACATTTTGCCCTCATTTCTGAATGGATTTAGAACAAAAGAAACCTGCAAAGGACAGAGAAACTGACATTTTGCCCTCATTTCTGAATGGATTTAGAACAAAAGAAACCTGCAAAGCTCAGATAAACGTGGAACAAAAATCACCAAGCGTTGCTCTTTCCGACTTCCTTGAAGCTTGTGCATCTCCTAGTGGTGATCTTTCAAAATAACTCTGAAAGTTCATCTTTTAGACAGAGTAAAGGAGAATCTGTGGAGGAGCCATTCAGATTTCTAGGGCAGTCTGGGCCCAACACACCAAGACACTTCAGCGTGGAAGGGACAGAAGGGAAGTGTTGCTTCTCCCTAAAGAGGAATCGGGGAAACTGAGCACCAGTGAACGCTCACTTCCAGCCTTCTGAGCACAAGAGCCACAGGACATGCCGTGTTTTGTGTGGCCCCAAGCAAAACTTTCTTAAAAAGTCATAAACTATCAAACAATCTCTAGGGCTCCTTTGCTGTCTCCTCCCCTGATCCCATTCTCTCTGGGAGAACTGAGGAACTAGCCTTCAACATGGGGGCTCCCTCTGCATGTCAGTATATTTTTAGGAGACTGTCTCTAAACTCAGATTTATACAATGTCCGCACTACACAAAGATGTCCTTGGCAGTGTTAGCTACTTTGATGGTGAGTGGTTATATAAATTACCATAAACTCACACGATGGAATATTATGCAGTCATTAAAATGTTAATGAAGAACTCACTATAACATGGAAAGTGCTTATGCTATAACCAAGTTTAAAAAGCAGGGAATCTACCTGCCAGCCACCAAAACTAAAATGGGGGTGGGAGGGAGACAGTCGGGGGAAAGGTGTGGGAATATCTGTTCAACTCCCCCACACACAAAGAAAGCAGGAGAAAAATTAGTGGAGGCAGTATAATCACAACTATGCTAACCATACAAAGAAAGGAGTCTAGCAAGAAATACACCGAACTATGAACTGTAGATTTCTGCAGGTGATGATACTTAATTTTTTTCTACATATTTTGAACTTTCAAAAATTTCTCTAATTGCAATGTATTATTTTCATACTAGAAAATAATAAAATAAAATTTTCTGGGTTTTTTAATCCCTTGCTGAATTAGCAGGAGGGATTATTTTAGGCAATTATTAGGCAAGAGGGATTAGACAGATCCAGTAAATCTTCAATGGCTATTTGAATGGAAAGAATTTCTGCCAATGGTGGGTGCCCAGAAAGCAGAAGCATTCAAAGGCAATTCAAACTGACAATTGTGCAAGGAATGATACTTGCTGTATTTCTCTATAATAATTGAAATTTTAATTCAAGTCACCCCCCAATTATGCCAGGTGATAGAAACTAGAGCTTTGTTGATTCAGGGTCCCCTGACATTTTTCTCTCCAATTTCATCTAAATTCCAGGATGCTTAAGTTGTACCAAAGCAGGGTTTGAAGGTAGAGGAGGAAAAGCTGGGGAGGTAGGGACAAGGCAGGAGTCTGTCCCCAGCTGGCCTCACACAGCCATGCTGCTGTCCCGAGATATCCCCATGCCCATCCAGCCTGAGTCATGGGTCCACACAGACACTGTCTTGCCTGCTCCTCAACCACAAGCTTGTTGGCACTTCCCAGCTCTTGCTCAGAAAGCCGTGAGGTCTGTACTCAGTGGGACACAAACATAAA
>NW_007729695.1:218254-222537 GCF_000696425.1 Galeopterus variegatus
TTTTTTTTTCCCTTTTTGTCTTTTTTCGTGTCCGGCAACGGATCACAACCCTCAGTGTTGCTCCCGCACCTCGCTCAGCCAGTGAGCGGGACCCGGTCTGTACTTGGGATCCAAACCCTCGGCGGGAGCGCCACCACACTCCCAAGCGGCGCACTGTAGCAGTACACCACGGGGCCGGCCCAAGATCAAGAATTCTTGACCCAATAGAGAGCAGGTGTCCAGGCTGGCCTACTGTAGCTCATCTCTCTTCACCTCACAGTCTCTTCAATTCATTCCCCTCCAGCCCAATGGGAGCCTAGCATATTTGCTGCATTAGGGAAATCCAAGTAGGTGATAAAGTACCAGCCTTACTTTCTCACAGGCACCTCATCTCAGTGGCTCTATTAGAGTTGCATGGCTTGGGGTCAGGAGGACAGAGATCATGGAAGAAGAAGAGAAAACTACACTGCTCTCCCTAGTCCTACAACCCACTCTCTGACAAACTCTCTTACTTCATAAACTTCTCTTGGAATGTCTAGTCCACTCTTTATAATGGCTGGAAGTAGATAAAGGCAAGATCCCAGAAGGGTTTGCTACCTCACGGACCCAGTAACATGCTTTCATGATAAGGCTTGTTTAACCCAGGTCACTATATTGGGCTTTCAAGAAGCCTCTCAGACACAAGTACCTTTTTTAAAGTGCTAACACCTTCAGCCTTCACTTATACACTTGTCTCACCCATTTCTCTTTGATAGGTGTAATTTTAAAATAAATTATATTCACTCAGAAGCATAAAGATGTTAGATAAAATTACACTGATAAAAATAATATTAAAGAAAGTCAATGGGTCTTTATTCTCATTGGAAACTAGGTCAGTTGGCCACTAAAAGGGGAGGGGGGAGAATCAAGAATGGCCCTGGCTCTCCCAAGTCACTTGCCTCTAGCAGTAGCATGTATGTCCCAAGTGCCACAGTCTGCCTGAGGAGAAAACAGGCCAGATGGCCAGGATGGAGTCCAAGCAAAAAAAGCATCCACGAGTTAGGGCACTCATCCCAGCTACCCTGACTCAGAGTCCAGGGAGCGTTTCTAGAAAGGTCAGACCCAGAGTAAAATAATTTTTCAGTAGGATAACTTAGCTCCCTTCCGGTGTTAACCCAGCACGGATGTGCTTGTTCCCAAGCTCTCCTGCCTCGGGCTCTGCTGTTTGACAACAAACACACTCAAATGACATCTACATTAAAAGATAAAATAGGAGAAAATGCCTTCCTTCAACCTTGCCCTCACGAAGCTACCATATAACATGCCTTTTACCACCACCATTTTCAAAAATTTGTCCAGATGACCCCTCTTCCTCACTCCTCAGAGCTCTAATGTATTTAAACAGCGATTCCCAGGAGCGGCTTGCACAAAATTCAACTGAAAAGGCATCCATCAAAACGGAGCATGCGCAGGACAGACCGGCCGCGGCAGCGCAGAGCCGGTGTGGGGGCGGGGCCGTTCACACGCGGGGCCGAGATGAGGTGCTGCTGACCCATGCTCTTTCCTGTGATGCTCCAGCCTAGTTTTCCAGGCCTGCAAGCTCTTGTCCTGACGTAGGATGTATACGGATAGTCGTCCTCACCCCATTCTCATGGTTCCCACTCACGGCTCTGAAATCCAGGGTCAATGCTAGGTCTCTCCATATCTCTCCTGAGAAATTTCAGACCGTTCAGCAGCTGCTGTGGGCTGAATTGTGTCCTCCAAAAAGATACGTTAAAGTTCTAACCCCTAGTACTCAGGATGGGACCTTATTTGGCAATAGGGTTATTACAGATGTAACTCGTTAAGATGAGATCATACTGGAGCAGAGTGGGCCCCTAATCCAATATAACTGATTCCTTATAAGAAGAGGAAAATTTGGACAGAGACACAAAGAGAAGATAGCTGCAGGAAGACAGAGGCAGGGACTGAAGAGGTGCTGCCACGAGCCAAAGAGTACCTGTCTGTTTAGAGGGAGCATGACCCTGCCAGTACCTCGATTTGGGACTTCCACCTTCCAGAACTGTGAGAGAATAAATTTCTGCTGTTTTAAGCCACCCGGATATTGATACTTTGTTACAGCAGCTCTAGGAAACTAATACAGCAGCCATCTTAAATTCTGGCACATACCTCATCCCACTTGCAGAGGCCTTTGGGATTTCACAAGCGAGGGTGAACCTCAGTTCTTTTTCTTCCCCTTGCAGCTGCCTTCTTCGTCCGATGTTATTGCACTACCTTTCCTCTCCACAGGGAATCACCTCCAGTCTCCTTTGGGGCCTGTCTTCCTCAACTAAAAGCTGCCTAAGAAAATCCCTCTTTGGCATTTCAAAAACCAAGATAGACTTAAAAATGAAAGTCTGTTTTTGAATTAGAAGGTGGCATATTTGAAAGTTCTATGTAAACCTCTTAGAGATATATTTCATCCCACATTGAGATACTTTACTTGAGAAGGCAAGTCTTAACAAGTCAAATGCTATAATTCTGTCTTGCTGACTAATGCTCCTGCAGAGATTTAGTCCTATCTCATTTCTATTTGTGTTTTATTCAGTATTCCCAAAATAAAATTTAGACATGTTCTGGACATGATTTTACAAAAACAGAATTAAAAATTTAAGTAGTAGAAGTTCATTTATTACTTGATATAAATGATATGTAAGCTTTGAAAAACCTTATTACTAAAGTTTAGTTTATGTCTTTATTAACAATATGCTAGAGCTGATCATTTTTCTTAAGCTGACCATTTTTAAATCTACAAGTATAACCTACATCAGTGATCTATTGTTTTCATTACTCTCCCGTCAGGAAAAAAAAAATGTGCACATACTCATGGTATACATATATTTATAAAATGTATGCATGTATACTGCACATTAAAATACACTAAACTTAGAATTTTTAAAGGATGAGATTACAATTAAATATAAATAATAGTTCTTTTGTTTTCACACAGACCATCTTGAGAACCCCACTTGGGAGACCACTAACTTACATAATAGTGAATATGATACAGATAAAGAGTAAAATCCTGAGTTACTTTTGCAGTTAGAAAGGATGTTTGAAGGTATTCAAGAAGTATCATAAAATTGGGGTATGGGGAAGTCCCTTTCAGGCCCTATTACTCTTCTCTCATTTATGCAAACCCCTCCCCCACCACCATTGCACATGATAGCACAAAGTATAAAAATGGAGAAAACAGAGATCTCACCAACAGACCGTAAATAGTTACAGCCAGTGATATACTGAAGAAGAGCAAACTTTCAGAATGGGATGGATCTTCACAAATAGAAATAATAATAAAATAGCCATACACTGAGAGGAAATAAAGCATAATAGTTAAGGCTCTGGTGTCACACAGACCAGGTTGAGACAAGAGGAGTGAATTTAGAGTGTTGAGTCATTTCTTAATCTACACACACAAACAGTGGGTTCATATGATTTGGAATATGCCGCACAAACCGTATGTAAATGCCTCTCTGTCCATCTTTCTGAATTTGGCATGGGTCTTTTCCAGATACCCATGACACCATTGATTCGAGACTTATTTGATGAGAGACTATGTGCTGGGGTTTTAAGTCTTTATTGCAGCTCCCATTTACTGAATGCTTGATAACCACCTTATAGACATTATCTCACCCAACTTCCCAGGACTATTTTCTTCATCTAAGAAAAGTAATTATAATAACTACCTCCACAGTGTGGTTATTATGATGAAGTAACTCATCCAGGATCATACAGGAACTAGGTGCCAGAGACAGGATTCCAGGCCAGGGCAGTCAAATTCCAATGAGCTTCACCACTCCTATACTGTCAGGAATAAAGACCTCCTCATCGCATTTCATCAGAAAAATAACATCAACTTGTCTTTTCAACAATCCTAGTAAATCCATAAGACTTCTTTCCTACTTGGCAAATCAGATAGACAGGGAAATAAAAAACCACGAAACAATGACTTACCTTATTCTTGCTCTTTCTTCCTTAACAGCCTGAATTGTTCATTATAGAAGTTTGGTAGAACCCAACACATCACACTCTCTCCTCTACCAGAGTTCTGAACTTATTGACAAAGGTGTAAAGAAGATATAAACAGCACATTAGCACCTCTGTTACTAACAAATGCTATGTTTAACAGTGACACTTTTGCCCCAAGAAGGCTCTAAAATAGGCCCTAAGAAGTTCATTAGTGGGCCGGCCCGGTGGCTCACTGGAGAGTGCGCCGCTTGGGAGAGCGGTGGCACTCCCGCCGAGGGTTCAGATCCCATGTGGAGACCGGTTCCCGCTCACTGGCT
>NW_007729695.1:223285-226211 GCF_000696425.1 Galeopterus variegatus
GGCTGAGCAAGGTGCGGGCGCAACACCGAGGGTTGCGATCCCGTTGCCGGTCCCCAGTACGGCTGCGACACCGAGGGTTGTGATCCCGTTACCGGTCAGTAAAAAAGACAAAAAGGAAAAAAAAAAAAAAAGTTCATTAGTTAAATTTATCCCAAAGCCGTTCTTCATCCAAGGTTGAAAATTTACTTGTTATTCTATTTTCCACCTCAAATCAGTTCATTCACATTGTTCAAAATATCAATGGTTATGCAAAAATAACAATAACATCATAAAAACACTCCAGTGGTAATATGCTAGATGCCCTATGTATAAATTTAAGTCCACTCACTATGAAGTTCCTAGAGAGAAAATAAAATCCTCAAATCCTTTTACAAATTTAATTCTTAAAAAAGGAAAATCCCAAAGGGATTCAAGTCTAAAATTCACTTTTCTTCATATATTAAAAATCCAAAGAAAACCTCCAAAACTTCTCTTTCTGGCAATATAGGTGACTAGCTATCGTGAAAATCTCTCCTGATAAAGGACACTTAATAATGCTGAAAAAAAAATACAGATGCCTAGCAGCTGAGCTGCCAAGAGAGCAATGGAAATCCTTTATGGTCAAAAGTTATTTCAAAAAAAAAAAAAAGCAAAAATAAAAATATCCAGAAAGATAACTAAACATTGAAGCCAACAGCTGCCTCCAGAAAGATACTGATCTCTGGTGGCTTAGAATTTGGGTTTTGAAAAGCCAAAGAATCAAAGTTTATGTCCTCAGGAAGGTGAGATGCCAGTGAAGGATTTCTAATAAACCCTGGACCCCAGAAAATAATATGTTCAGAGAAAGAAAAAAACAATAGCTCCATAGAGATAGACCATAAAGAAATTTGACTCTTAGTTCCATAACAAGACAGAAAAAGCATGTCCTCTGAGAATTTATATCTATACACTGATCACCAATTAAATCTGGGACTGGAAGTTATAGTATGTAGATAGCAAAAAAAAAAAAAACCTTAAAGTTGAAGATTTAGTTTAAAGTAGATCCAGGTTGGAGTGGAACATGAGCTGGGGAAGGAGGCAGGAGGTAACGTTCTGGGAAGTCTAGGCTGAAGACTTTCAAGTACCTGCTACAGAAATTGAATGGGTTGATTCTAAGATGGCGACGGGTCTGGAGCGGCCGTGCCAGGAGACAGCGCGATCCTGAGAAGTGTGCGCTGTGATACCAGAGTACTATTTGCATTTCCAAGAGCAACAAAAAACGAATAAATCTTTCAACAACAATCCTACAATGACAAACAAGCAACAACAGGTTCGAGGTTTTAGGGCCGGCACAAAAGAAGACTCCTGAGAGCGCCCAAGCCCTGCTGCGGGTACGAGCGAGCAGCCCGAGACAACAAAGGCCAAGTAAATCAGCTGAGATGACACAGAAACGGAGTGGAACGCGCCGGACAGGCCCAACTCTGCGAGCTCTGTGAGTCACCCCCAGCCCAGCCCCACTTGTGGGGCGAAGCCCGACTGCTCCCCGCCTGCCTGGCTCCCGCCTACCACACCAGGCTAGGCGCCCACAACAGAGCTACCTCCATTTTATTGGTTGGGGGCGAAGACGGCCAGCTTAATGCAGGCAGGCCAGCCATCTCTGCTTGGCGCGGCTCCTCACTGAGACGTGCCATTTGCTTAACTCGACGCGGGGCACCCCGGGGCCTGTGGACTGGCCTACAATCCCACTCTCCCTGCGGATCTTGGACGGGGCTGGTAGCGTGGGGAGCCCCCGGCCAGCGTCGGGGGGGCAGGGAAGAGGAGCCTGCCCAGATCGTCTCTCCGCCACACCCTGGGCGTCGGCCACAGATAAACTCCCTCTTCCCGAGAGGCAGATTCCATCTCTCGGGACCTCAGTTTGGAAGAGCCCCTAACTGACTTCTGGTGGGGAAAGGGGTACCCGGAGTCTCCCCGAGCTACATTGAAGTTCACTAGTCAGCCCTCCGAAAGGGCTGACCCGTGCCGTGGAAAGTCAAAGAGGAATTGTATGCTGAGGGACCCTCCCCTGAGTAGTTTAATCCAAGCCGGAGAGTTAGGACACCTGCAGGGCAGGGCGGGGTCAGGGCACAACTTTGATGACTCAATTGAAAGTCAAGGTTTGTAGAAGACACGCCCCAGCCCTGTCCTGAGCACACAGAGTGGGGAGGGGCCCGGCTAAAAGAGGCGGAATCTTAGAAATAAATAAAGAAAGATCAGGCATACAGCTGGCAGGAACGATCTGCAAGGCTCAATAGCGCCATCTATTGAATCAGAGGTCTAAGATTCGAGAAAAAACTCCTGCCAAAATGAACAAGCACCCAAAAAGAGATACCCGAAATGCAAAAAACCAAGAAAATACACCACCAAAAGTCAATAATTCTCAAATTCTAGATCCTATAGAACAAGAAGCCCTTGAAATGAATGACAGGGAATTTCGAGTGTTAATCCTAAAGAGACTGAATGAGATACAAGAAAACACAGCTAGACAGCATGATGAAACCAGGAAAAACATACAGGACCTGAAAGAGGAAATGTACAAAGAAATCACTGTCATTAAAAAAAATGTAGCAGAACATGCCGAACTGAAGAAGTTATTCAGCGAAATAAAAAACACATTGGAGAGTTTAACCAGCAGGATAACGGAAGTTGAAGAGAGAACCTCGGTTCTTGAAGATGGGCTCTATGGAATAATACAAGCAGACAAGAAAAAAGTATCAAAGATATTGATGAAAATCTGAGAGAGATATTAGACAACCTTAAGCGCTCAAATATCCGAGTCATGGGTATTCCAGAAGGGGAAGAAAAAGGTGAATGTATTGAAAACATATTCAACAAAATAGTGGTAAAAAACTACCCAGACATAGGAAAAACCATAGCCAAAGCAATGCTGAGCAAAAAAAATAAAGCTGGAGGTATTACTCTACCTGACTTT
>NW_007729696.1:0-25950 GCF_000696425.1 Galeopterus variegatus
TATATATATATATATATATATATATATTTATTTAAATTGAAGAATATATAATTAAATCTTAAGAGTTAAAGGAATTTTCTAAAATCCACATAGAGAAATGAAACTACAACCAAATTTATATTACTATGAATTGCTTTCTGTCAAATAAGCCCACTGTAGTATTAATAATTTTTATAACTAATATTTTATAAACATAAGACAACATTTGTTAAATATTATTAACAATAAAGAATGTGTTCTACCAAACAAAAATGAAAAAAAAAATAAGAAAAAAAGTATTTGGATCCCAAAGACAAATGATCCAACACAGGAGAAAAGTAATGATTCCCTAGGATTACAACAGTGAAATAGTGACAGGTACCTGGATAAGTTAACATCAAAACACAATTATTAAATGCAGTAAAAATAAATGTTATAAAGACAAAGATGGCTAGTCACAGGATACAACATAACTGCACCTTGAACAGTGTTTATAATCAGAACAACAAAAATGAAAGTACAGAACAATCAACCAAATTTATTATATATCATTCTTGAAAGTATGGGAATATAAGAATATGTGACCAGGGTTGGGGAGTGTGAAAGATGGCCAATTATTATTTTTCACAGTAAGAAGCCAATAAGTAATTCTCTAAAATGAGCAATCAAGAAAGACCAAGAAAAGCCATGCTGTTTAAACTAATGGAGGTAATCACCAAAATAGTTACTGAAAGAAATTTAAAACTAGTCACTTCTAGAAAAAAAAGAACATTAAAAAGGGGTAGTTGCCCTGAGGGAGAATATAATGGGGCTTCTGAAACTAGGGACATCAAAAAGAAAGGTAGATGAGTCTTAGATTTCCTGGTGTGGATGAACAATCTCAACAGAAGCAAAAAGTAGAATAAAATTTTCCCTTTGAAAAGAGTCTCTGATCCATTGTCATGTAACAGCCACAAATGAAGATCTACCAATGTTTCCCATAACAAAAAATCAACAAGTGCTGCAGAAGGCAAGCCACTGTGAATAAGTCAAAAAATGTTAACAACTAACATATTTAGACCCTCAAGCACTGGAAATTTTAGGATGCAGAATATAGAACAGCTATACATAAAATATTTAAAAAACAAAATTATGGAATCATGATGATACTTTCAATGAGAAACCATCAGCAAGGATCAAATGGATTTTTTTAAAAGAAAAATGGAAATTACAAAAATGACAAATTGTTGAAGTAAAAACTCACTGGACAGGTTAAAGAGCAGATTATATACTGCTGAAGAGAGAGTAAAACAGAAGATACATAACAAGATAATTTAGAATGTAGCCCAGAGAAACAAATGAATGAAAACCATAAAAATTACGTTAAGAGATATAGAAGACTGAGTACGAAGACCTAAATTATGTCTAATTGGATTCCAGAGGGAGCTATTAAAGAATGGGAAAGAGGCAATACTGTTAAAAATATAATGGCTTCAAATTTTACAGAACTGTTGAAATCTAGGAGGACTAATAAACCCCAATCTGGACAATAAAATAAGCCTATACTAAACAAAGAAGCTACAAAACACTGAAGAAAAAGAAAGGATCAGAAAAGCAACCAAAATGCAAAGACAGATCACCTGAGGAAAAGGAGTAAAAAAATGGCAAATAAACTGATAAGCACTTCTTAGCAAACAGTCAATGGTATTCATTATATGATTTTACTTCAAAACATACATGTATGTTACATATTTTTTGTATGTACCAATTGCTATGTTTAAAAGATAGTAAAGGAGGAAAAAAAATAAATCGAGTTTTTTAAAATAAATAAATCAGGATAACTTTGTTCTAACATTATTCTTCTCAAGTACAAGCCACATACAAATTGCATATTTTTTAATTATGATGAAAAATACAAAAAAACCTATATAAACAAAATGGAGTATAAATTTAGAAGTATGCAAACTGGAAAACACAAGTAAATTAAGAAATCAGACATTTTGTGAAAATTATTTTTAAAAGTCTCTTCAGATGTGTCAAAAACCACATTCAAAAAATTTTCAAAGATATTATCAATAAGGGACTTCTGGTCAAGATGGTACCCACCATCACCCTCTCCCAACATCAACCAATTTACAACTATTAAAAAGTAACAACTGCCAACCTGGGGTCACTAAAGCTCAGGAGAAGAGGAGGAAAGACCTACAGGGTTCATGAAGGCAGGAAAAGCCACGATGAGAGAAAGAAAGGATCGCTCTGACTGTTTCAAGCCCCAACCACTTCAAACCTTGCCCTGGTGAACACATGGAGCAAGAGCTGGCAAAAGCAGTTGCCATGCCCTTCGTATGAAGTTGTTGGAGGCTGCAGGGGAGAAGAGAGCCTTGGTGCTTTCCAGGCCAGCTAGACACCACTAACAGGGTTCCCGTAGACCCACATAGGAGTGAGGGGCCACAGACAACAGAAAAAAGGAGCCATTCAGAGGCGGTTAATTATTGCAAGGGACTGGCACATGGCCTGTCTTATGGGAAATGTTTAGAGGGTGGGCGGTGGGGGACCAAGGCTGTGTGGAAACAAGACCAGGAAGCGATTACAAGGTCAACAATTAAAACCTGAGCTGCACAAAAAGCCTTCTCCAGGGAATCAGCAGCAAAGCAGCAATTTGGCTCTACCACAGGGCTCAAGTGCTGGCTCCTAAGGAAGTACCCCCATTTTAGAAGCAAGCAAATGACAACAAATTAGCTCCAGTGCAGAATTTAAGTGGTGGGGGTAGCTAATAATCTAACACAGAACTAAAAGAAAAAACAAAATACCCACAGATCAGAGAAAAAATTGATATTGACCAGTAAAAGTCTGACACCACCAAAGAACACCTATAAAACCTAGAAGGACCAGAAGCCCCCCAGGCTCACAAGGCAAGGTCTGGAGAGGAATGAGGGCCTCAGCCACACTTCCCTGATGTCTGTATCCTTGATATTGACCAGTAAAAGTCTGACACCACCAAAGAACACCTATAAAACCTAGAAGGACCAGAAGCCCCCCAGGTTCACAAGGCAAGGTCTGGAGAGGAATGAGGGCCTCAGCCACACTTCCCTGATGTCTGTATCCAGCCCAGCAACAACCACCAGGCTATTACTGAGAGTGCCCTGGGTTCCTGAGCTGGGGTGGGGGATACTGAGGGTCTCAGCGACTCCCCCCCCCCAATATCCACATCCAGCCCAGCCACGACCACCAGGGCACCACAGAAAGCATCCCAGGCTCCAAGCCAGGGCAGTTGGGGGCTGAGGGCTTCAGCCACAACCCCCGATGTCCACATCCAGCCTGGCGATGACCACCAGGCCACTGCCAGAAGCACCCTGGACTCCCGAGCCAGGGCAGAAGGTGCGCCAAAGGCCTCAGCCACATCCCCCTGACATCTGCATCAATCCCAGCCATGACCAAGCTGCCACTGGAAGCCCTCTGGGCTCCTCTGTGGGAATGCGGGGGATGTCACAGGCCTCAACCCCACACCCCCTCCCTTCTTCCTCATCCTCCCACCCTATCCCCCTCTCCCTTTCTCTCTCCCCTTCCACTCCATATGCTCCACATCATCTTAGAATGTTAAAAAAAAATAATAATTAACTAATTAATTAAAATAAGCAAATATTTGATATTGTTACAATGTCAAAAAAAGTTGTCAATAAGTAATTGGCACATGTTTTTAATTTGGATCTTAGAGAAAAAAAGGAAAGCAAATGTAACATACATATTTTAAAAAGTAAAATTAAACTTGAAGGTAATTTATGTTATAATTAAGAAGTTAGAAAAATACTTTACCAACAAACTATATTTTATATAATTACATATATATAATGACTTCACAACTTAACAGCCCGACTTGGACTTTATGAATGTTAAACAGGTGATAAAAGAGAATAACCCATTAATTTAACATCAATTTAGTTGAAATTATAACTTTGAGACAATGCTCTTTTTTAAAGTTAAAGGTATATTTTCATCGTATACTCAATTTATGAGACATAGCCTTTAAAAATAACACACAAGTTCTGACATATAAATATGCAGGCAATTAGTCTGATACAGAGTTGACCAGAACAGATCCCCCATAAATCACTAAAATTTGGCAATATATTATCATATCTAATGTTAGCTTGGGAGACAACTACTGAGAAAATTGTAGTTTACTTCTTTGCTCCTGCCAAAGTGGCTCATTTATCCACATTCCACTCAGGCTTCACCCATTAGTTAAACCAGGGCACAACTGTCATTTTCAGTTACATCTTAAGCTGGAAAATGAGAACGCTAAAATAAGAGTTAGAGACCAAAGTTGCACTGCACTAAAATTAAACATACATGCTTCTTGTCAGCTATAGAACCTTGTCAGCCAATAAGATTGTCTTATAAAAGATCAAGTTATATAAGGAAAAAAGTGTCCTGCGTTTTATCTTGAATCACTGAATGAGACTAAAAACACAGACATATTAATCTACATGGAATTTAAGTGACTAAAATGCATTATTTTTCTATTAAGCAACTACAGTAGAGCAGAACTTTTTTAATGTGTATAGCTCTTAAGAAATTATTTGTTACTCTTATTTTTAAGATTAATTTTAATAATTCTGGCTAAATGATTACATAAGCAACAAAATTTTTAAAAATTAAGAATCAATACTTCAAAGGTAAGAAATAAAAGCAAGAGAGAGTAACCAGAGGCTAAGAAATGACAGAACAGAGCTGAGCTGCCAACTACTGGCAACTTTATCCAAGATAATTGTCAAATTTGGTATAAATGAATCATAAGATCTGTGGGGG
Source organism: Galeopterus variegatus (assembly GCF_000696425.1). Lineage (NCBI taxonomy): Eukaryota > Metazoa > Chordata > Mammalia > Dermoptera > Cynocephalidae > Galeopterus > Galeopterus variegatus. Next base: position 4,768 of record NW_007729696.1, read on the forward strand.
GTGGGGGACAAAAAAAAATCTGTACGTATGTGTGTGCATGGTAAGCTCACGTTACTTAATTAACCATTACTTCCCCTTCTCATAGGATATAAAAAAATCACAGGGGATCTCTACCATATCCTAATAAGCAGCAGCCACCTAACTTACCAAAGCTTTCCAACATTCATCAGAGAGCACAGTTCCCAAAGAAATCTAATGAACAAAAATTTTAGAAGTCAAAGGCCCCTCATAGGAGAAAAGGAATAAACAGTGGCTTTTATTCTTTACAGAGTAGGAGAAGGAGAAGAAAGTCAATAAGAAGAAAACAACTGAACCTTTAACAAATGTTTAAAAACTCAATTGGGAGTTGGCATGATACCTGTGACTGGGAGAAGGGAAGAAGAGGTAAAAGAGATCCCTCTTTAAGGCACAAGTGAACAAGGCATCCTGAAGTTTGAGAGTATGCCAGGAGAACTGAGAGAAAAATTACGAACCATACAAAAAGAAAGATGCTAATCCTGCTCTCTAAAAACAGCTGAAGCTTGTAGTGAACATAAGTAAAACAAGACCCAGAACCAGCCAAACTACAAAATACTACAGAAGGCAAAGACTAGACCCAGTTCAACTACATTAATGCCATGTAAAAGAAGAGACATGCCCTTTGTGCACATAAACATTATTTACCATAGGCTCCATTATTCTTTTTATAGACAATGTTTGGCATTCAGTAAAAACTATTATGAAACACAAAGCAAAAAGAAAGAACTCATTATAAAAAGAAGAAACAATCAATAGCACTAGTCCCAGAGGTGGTCCAGACACTGGAATTATCAAACAGGGACTTTAAAACAACTCTGATAAATATGTTAAAGAATGTAGTGAGAAAGGTAGACAATGTGTATGAACTGAAGGGGAACATCAGCAGATACAGAAACTATTAAGAAGAGCCCAATAGAAATATTAGAATTTAATAAAATACAATATAGGAGGTAAAGAATTCTTCCAAAAATCCTTTCCAAAACTGATAAAAGATACTGACTGACAAATTCAAAAAGCTCAGCAAACCCCAAGAATAAGTAAAAAGAAAACCATATCTACACACAACATGATCAAACTGCAGAAAACCAAAATAGAAAAAAATTATGAAATCATCCAGAGTAAAAAAAAGACACAATACATATAAGGAAATAATAAGAATATCTCATCAGAAATAATGGTGGCCAGAAAACAATGGAATGGTATCTTTAAAGTGGAAAGGAAGGAAGGAAGGAAGGAAGGGAGGGAGGGAGAGAGGGAGAGGGAGGGAGAGGGAGAGGGAGAGGGAGAGGGAGAGAGAGAGAGAGAGAGAGAGAGAGAGAGAGTTCTATATCCACTGAAAGTGTCCTTCAAAAATGAAAACAAAATAAAAACAAAACAACAGAGAGAATTAGTCTCCAAAAGACTCGCACTACAAAAAAGAAATATTTTAGGCTGAAAGAAAATTATACTAGATAGAAACCCAACTCTAGAGAAGGAATGAAGAACACCAGAAAGGGTAAAGAGGACTTATTAAAATACAATGTTTTCTGTATATCTCTTTATATAAATTTATATATAAAGATCTTTTCTTTTCTTTTTTTTTTTTTTTTTGAAAAAAAGGCATAACAAATTTTATTATTTAATGTACTGGGTGCTGGGAGAAGGCAAAGCCTGGGGGAAGCACAAGAGAGTAATGTCCCAATTTCCAATTGGGGTACAAAGCTTATATACCAGTGTTTGAGAGAGACAGAGGGAGGTAGAAGCCCCAGAACAATGGCCTGAGACCAGGTTTCCCTGACATTCTGGGGGAGGTGTTGTCACAGGTGAAAGAAGTCAGAAGTTAAGTAGAGACATCTTGCATGCAAATGAAATACTTCAGGTAGTCCCACAGCTGCCAGCAAAGAACAAATAGTAACCAAAGGAAGGGCACCACAGAGGAAGCCTGGCTGTTTGCATTGACAATGTAAATTTCTTTCCACAAAGAAATAGCCTAAAATCTTGTTTTTTTCAATCTCTTTGAATTAGCCATCTCAAAATAAGTCAAAGAAATATGTTTTGGGGCTGAAATATTTTGCTTGGCCACTGTCCCCTCTTTGAAATTTTAAGTTTTAGAAAGTTTCACATAGTAAAATAGGACCAGTAGCTATGGAAAGATTTGGGTTAAAAGCTTCTAGAAAAGAGATAGGCAAAGGAGAAAACGTAAATGTAATAAGCAGAAAAAAACAATTTGACAATGCTGTTTCATGTTTTCTTGAATCAGTCTTAGTTCTAAGAATAGGTAAATTCGGTTAACAGATGTGACCTAATCCAGGAAGCAGCACTGCAGATCGGCTTCCATAAAGACTAGGTCTCTGTAAGGGGTAAGTATACAGATATTTAATATGAGATTTTCGCAAGGCCAGGAACTCTGTAATCATGCAGACAAGGTACCAAGCCCGGTCTTTCCAAGAGTCTTTTTATTATTCCATAAAAGGTCAACCTCAATTCCTTAAAACAGTATGGTCATATCTAAAAATATGACATTCCAATCAAAGCCTTGGTAAAATAACCAGTGTCTCCACTTTTGTCCCTTTTCTTGCCAGCTTTCCAGCTCTGGTCTCTTTTGTCTGCAGCTTCAAAAGAACAGGGCAGCTTTTGGTATCCTGTCCACAGTGCCATAACTGTAGAGGTCCAAGAAAATCTTCACCTCTAAAATTTCATTAATAAAAATCACTGACACATTTAGATCAATATGAAGAAAAGGCATAACAAATTTTATTATATAACACACTGGGAGAAGGCAAAGTTCGGAGGACGACAATAGAGTAATGTCCCAAATGTCTCCTACCTTTAAATCTCTTTAAAAACACTTTCGACTGTTTAAAACAGAAATAGTAACAGTGCAATGTGGGGTTCACGTTGCAAGTAGAAGTAAAATACATTCCTATAGATCAGAAAGAGCACGTGATGGTAACTGGAAGTAAAATGGTGTAATAATGCATTTATCTCATTTTCAGCTTATAATAGATTCCTTCACTGTACTCTGAATTTAACAACATTACTGGCAAATCCATGCAGATCAAAGATATTTATTAAACACCTATTTATGTATATATGTACTTCCCTCTTTTTACCTATCCAAATTCTGCACATCCTTTGATTCAAACTAGCCTTCACCATTAAGACATCTTAACACCACTGACCTTTCAATTATTCGACCAACTACAATACTGCATGTTATAAAGCTCATTCTAGCCACTGACAATTCAATTTTCTCAGTGACTAAGGTAACAATGTCTCTGCTTAGGAATAAGGATGTCAGAGGCAGTGATGGAAGATTTAAGAGACTACAGAATGAGTGAAATAGTAACACATTTACTGCCTTACAACATTAAGGACCCATCTATGTTCCTTAGTATTGAATTCAAAGTGAGACAACTCATTCCAGTTGTTTGTTTTTCTCCAGACAAGTTCAGGCACAGAGAAGGCAGAGAATTGAATTTCAGACTTTCAGACAGACAGACAGACACACACACAGAGAGAGAGAGAGAGAGAGAGACAGAGAGAGAGACAGAGAGACAGACAGAGAGAGAGATAGAGAGAAATTCCTTGTTTATTCTTCCCACAGATAAAGATGTAGTTCTTCAATCAGCTTTATCAGATATTAAGTTAATATCAGATCTTCTATCAGACTTACATGTCTTATTTCTCATTTGGCACAGAAACCACCAGAGTTGTAATGGTAACCTCAAACCATAAGAGTCAGTAATTAAAACTGTGTGGTGTTTCGAAGTTTTCCTCTGACTTTATATTCATAACATAAAATCCTAAAACCATAAAGGCAGTCATAGACAGCTTTGACGATAAAAAGCTTAGGCCTTCTAGATAATAAAATATCCCCAAACGAAATTAAAGGCAGAAGTCAGACCATAAAAAAATATTTTTAAAATACGTAAGAAAGATAATATTGATGATATAGGAAGACCTCAAGAAAAGTATTAAGAAAAAAAAGACATACAATTGAATAGACAAATGGGTAATCACAGAAAAAATACAATCAATCTTCACTAACTCTCAGTATCACTAACAGCCAAAAAAATTCAAGGTAAAACAATAAGATAATTTTTCCATGATACGTTAACAAAATCTTAAATGAATGAAATTCTGATATTGATAAAGCTATGGAGGATAAAGCACTCTCATGCTCTGCTAAAAGGAATGGAAGTTGGAACTTTTTGGAGGCTTTTTTGGAATTATCTATTAAATTTTAAGTGTATATACTCACCCAGTAATTTTAAGTCTAGGAAGCTTACAGAAACACTTACAGTTACAATATGTACATAATGTTAGTTTCTATTGGCAAATTATAATTTATTTAATGAAACACCATTCAGCTTTAAGTAGAGCTGTATGTAATGACACAAAGTAAGTGTAGAATAGTAGATTAAGTGAAAAGGGCAAAATGCAAACACAAAATGTATTGCACAGAAATTTCAGGTATTATATAGATGGAAGGTCCCCAATGAGTTTACTGGGACATAACCCCATCGTAAATTAGGGAGCATCTGGATTTAACAATGGTAAGACATGATTTTTGACTTTACAATGGGCTTATGGGGTATTAAATTCATTTACAACTTACAATATTTTTGACTTAACGATGAGTTTATCAGGACATAACCCCATCATAAGTCGAGGAGCACTGTATATATAGTATATTAAAGCAAAAAATATGTTCATATACTCGTATATGTATATCTAAACATAAAACAGTGATATGTCTGAGTATATGTGGGTGAATATATAAATGGTATACTATAGAAAAAGATTTGCAAATATATGAGCCATGCTATATACAAACCAAGGGAGAATGACAAATATACCACTTTATGATTTTAAAGTTAATGCATTACCATATTGTCTGTTCGCTAAAACAAGGAAACTACATCAGCATTTTTACTGATTAAATTCAAATTTCAATGAAAACTTTAGTTCATCTAAGAAACAAAAGCAAAACTTTATTCTATATAAGTAAAAATTAGTTAGAAAATCACCAAATCTCATAAAAGTCTCTATTATTTTTCAATTTGTCACTATTCTTATTCAGGATTTTCATTATGCAGTATCCCCATCCCAGGGACCCGAGACCAAGCCAGAATGGATAAATCTAGGATTCTATAACTAAAAAATTATTTTTAAAATCAGTTCCTCAATTTAAACTCAATTTAGTCTTAGAGGAAAATATAATCCAAATACAGATTATAAATCAACATATAATCATTATAAAATTTATTGCCGATTAACTCATACTTCTCAACAAAATCTTTTCTATTGTCCAATATTATGATAGTTTTATTAATTGCAAATATTTCTGCATCTCTTATAAATAAGCCCAAAACTCACCATATCTTAATTGTATTAGCATATATTAAACAACTTAAGCCTCTAAGCATTGTAAAGAGATTGTAAACATGACAGTATTACCTTCTGACTTGATGATGCGTAAAATATGAACTGATGCACAACTTAGAATATAAAGCAGTATCTAGTTTGGCTCAAGTGTTTTAAAGCCAATACTGATAATCTCTGAATAAGCTTTATTTTAAATAATTAATATATATTGTACTGGTTTAGCATTTCAATCTTGCTAACTATATAGAATTATTCACATCTGGCTTAAATTTTAAGAACACAGAGTGAAGGAGCATATGCATAAATTTCTTTTTATAGAGTCTAACAGGAAGTCTAATGAATGTTTTTATTATAATAATTTTTAAAATGAACTAGAATAAGAATCTTCAGAATCAACGCACTAGATGGTATCTGTAGTTTTTAAAATTTCAAGTACCAGTAGAGGTCAGAAATGACTCTTTCAAAATCATTATAATATTCAAAAGACTAACTAGGAAATAGAGTATACATTTTAGTTTATGAAATTCTTCACACTAAAATTTTTGATTAATAACAAATCTTAAGTTCGAAATTAAAAGCAATGCTTTTTTGACCAAGATAAGCGTGTATCTTTTGGTACTCAACATGCCTCTTATATCATCTAGATCTAGTGGCATAAATCATAGGATAGATTTCTAACATTCCTAAGTCAGGATACTACCCTCTATTCCATTAGTCATCCTTCTCCACTTGAGATATATCTTTTAATTTTTCAGAAATTAAGGCTACTTTTTAAAATGTAAGAACCCTAAGATCACCATGTTTAATATAAACAAAAATTTTTTCATAAAATTGTTTCCCTGCATGTATCAAAACCAAATAAACAAAAACCCCAATATTTGTGTTGGTCAGAAAAATGATTTTTCCATTTCATTTGGCTTGCCTTTAGGGGAATAAGATTGATGGAAGAGGGGCTAAAAATATCTGCATGTTTAATTTAGCCAATATAGTATTTTCCATAAATACTTACTAGAACACTTGATGGTAATCTAGAACCTTATTGTTTTACACCATAGAGAACACCATATAGAACATTAGGGCTCTGAAGCATACCCATACTTTACCCAACAATGGTTTCAGTTTTCATAACTTCCCTCTGTAACACTGTCATAAAACACTATGACACACTGTCATAAAACACTATGACACATGTAAATTTGAAGAACAGGCAACAGTAAGTCTTATAGAGAGTTGTCCAGGTTACAAAGCTCAAATGGGTGTGAGGATTAGTTGGCAAATTTAGAGGCTTTGAAATTTAAAGAGTTCTGGTTTCTGAAAAGCATCCCAGTATTAAATCGAATTATTGGTTGCAACCATTAAAAGAGTTAAAAAGTCATTACCATTCCTGGAATTTAAATTGGAATAGCATCTCCTGGAATATCAAAAACTAATTTGGAGCAAATTTACAAAATATAGAATACAGGGAAAATTGACGAGTTTTACTGCTATAGTTATAAAACTGAACAGTACTAAAAAGCACATTAAATTCTTACTACACTATTATTTTAAAAAATAAAATGGAGATTTTGAGTGACATATGATTAAAAACTGTTTTAAAGTTTGTGAAATTTATTTCATTCCAAATTTCCTGGACATACAATTTCAACAGGTTAAATCTAAAAACTGGCAAAGGTGTGGTAAAATTGAAAGAGTAACTCAGACCACAGGACAGCTGCCATGTGTTTCTGTAAATAAAATTTATTGGAACACAGCCACTTCTATTTATTTACATATTGTCTGTGGCTACTTTTTCACTAAAACAACAGAACTGAGTAGTTGCTACAGAGATTATATGGCCCATAAGCCTAATATTAACTATCTGGCCCCTTAAGAAAAAGTTAGCAGACCCCTAGTAACACATTGCTGGTAGGAGTTTAAACAGTTTTGGATATGACCTTGGTAATGAAAAGTTAGTACCTTTTGACTAATTCCATTTCCAGAAATCAATGCTGAGGAAATAAAAGAACTACTTAATATTAATAAATTCACATAGATTATTTGTAATAGAAAACACCTGAAACAATCTAAACGTCCAAAAACGAGGACTAGTTTAAACAAACAATGGTGTTAGCCAAGAGACAAAGTAGTATGTAGTCTTTAAAATAATAGTTGTGAAGACTATATGATAATGAGAAAATTCTAATGCCATAAACAGATATTTTAAATGCAATTTAATACAACAAGGTAAAATAAATATCAGCAGGAAAAAAACCCATAGAAGGATATATGCAAATAAAACAGTTTTAAATGGTTTGAGATTTGGTGGTGGGTTATTTTTCTTTTGCTTTCTACATTTTTTATTTTCCAAATTCTACTTACTAGAGATATAATTACTTTTATAATAAAATCTTAAAACATATGTGAACGTGTTAAGATTTTATGTGCTTATGTGATTACATTATTCCTCTACTTAAACACTGCCTTACCAATCCCCTTTGAATTAAATCTGAACTTCTTATCACGGCCTACAAAGCCTCCGTACACAATCTGACTCTCACCTCTCTCTGCAATCTCATCCCATGGCACTCTCTGCCCATGGACTATATTCCAGCTACCCTTTGCTGTCCCTTTAATTTAGATCCTTCTTTCTGTTATCTCCTCTGAGAGACCTGTCTCTGACCACCCTATCAGATTAGGTTTTCCTATTCTATTTTTCATCATGGTATCTTATTTATTATCACTTTAACAGTTATAGTTGTACAATTTTTTACTTACTCACCATCTCCTGAGATGGAATGTAAACTCATGAGATCACAGACCATATCTACTGTTCACATGTATCCAATGCCAAGTACACTCTCGGTTTTTAGCACACAGAAAATAGTGAATTTGATGAATGAATGTATGAAGAAATTATTACATTTATCTTTAATCTTTCAAAAACTTATCATTAAGTGTCACTTTACTTCACTTAGAAGCAACTATTTGAAAATATAATTCAAAACAAAGAATACTACTCCAAATACTACTCAACATAAGACATGCTTTGATTTCTTTGGCAGTGGGTTTGTCATTGTGTCGAAATACTTTCCTTCTATACCTAATTTACTGATAGTCTTTATCATGAGGGGATGTTGGATTTTGTCAAAAGCTTTTTCTGCATCTACTGAGAAAATCATGTTTTGGCCTTGATTTTGCTGATGTCGTGTATCACATTAATTGACTTGTATATGTTGAACCATCCTTTCATCCCTGGGATGAATCCCACTTGATCATGGTGTACAATTTTTTTGATGTGTTGCTGTATTCAGTTTGCTGATATTTTTTAGAGGGTTTTTGTGTCTATGCTCATCAGAGATATTGGCCTGTAGTTTTATTTCTTGTTGTTTCATCTCTGGTTTTGGTGTTAGGGTGATGCTGGTCTCATAGAATAAGTTTGGGAGAATGGCCTCTGTTTCAAATTTCTGGAATAGTCTGAAGAGAATTGGCATTAATTCTTCTTTAAAGGTTTGACACAATTCAGCAGTAAAGCCATCTGGTCCTGGGCTTTTCTTTGTTGGGAGACTGCTGATGACTGCTTCAATCTCATTGCTTGTTACTGGTCTGTTCAGGTTTTCTGTTTCTTCTTGGTTCAATCCTGGTAGTTTGTATGTGTCCAGAAATTTATCAGTTTCTTCCCGGTTTTCATAATCGTTGGCATATAGTTGTTTATAATAGTCTCTAATGATTCTTTGTAATTCTGTGGTATTAGTTATAATGTCTCCTTCATTTCTGATTTTTATTTAGCCTAGTTAATGATTTGTCTATTTTCTTTATCTTCTCAGTAAGCCAACTTTTGGTTTTATTGATCGTATCATTTTTTGGGTCTCTATTTCATCTATTTCTGCTCTGATCTTAATTATTTGTTTCCATATACTAATTTTTGGATTGAATTGCTGTTGCTTTTCTAGTTCTCTGAGGTGTAGCATTAGGTTGTTTATTTAAAATATTCCTATTCTTTTGATGTTTATTGCAGTAAACTTCCCTCTTAGCACTGCTTATCCCAATATCCCACAAAGCCTCTTAATATTTCTGGAATGAAGACATATTTCCATTACCAATAAAGAGAAAATGCAATATCACTAAAACAAAGTAAGTACTTCTCAGTCCATTTCTTTTAAAACATGTTATTTTCATTATTAAGAAATTTTCAGCTCTTGCCAGTAGTCATTGGAGAGATTCGAATTTCATTTAGAAAGCCCCCTACTCCTAGGTGAAAAATAATCAATGTCCACAACCTGACAAAGTAAATCAATTGATTATCCCTCCCCCCACCCAGAGTCTGCCAAGTCCAGCCAGCTGAATGTCAAAACACAAATGTTTAACCTCCAAGATGGTGACAGTACATGCAAAGATGAGATGAATTCTTCACAGGAATGTCAGCAGGGTTAATCTGAATTTGGTACACTCTGAGCCTCATTTTCTCCATTTTAAAGGTGAAAGGGTTCCATATCAGGCCAAGATAGAGTAACAGAACCATACTTACCCCCTCCAAATAACAAAAATACTGGAAGATAATATATAAAACAAAGCTAAACAAGACCTTAGAAATCAGGCAACAAAGGACTGTAGACCTGGACATATGAAAAACAAGTGAGGTGAGCCCTATATCTGTCCCAGTTTACTCTCTTGAAAGAATGTCTAGGATATGGTGCACAGACAGAGGAATCAACATACTCATGGCAGATTCCCCAAGAGAAAGAGACAGAGGTAAGAGTATGGCAGACCGGGGTGGCTAGAGTTCTCAAGAAAGAGTACCAAGAGGAAAGAGCTAAACAGAGAGAATACTCCATAAACCTCCAGAGGAGTCTCTCCCTCAAGTACTCAACAGAGGGAAGAGAGAGGAACAGATAACATGAATGGCCAAGAAGCATATGAAAAGCTGCTCAACATCATTAATCATTATGGAAATGCAAATCAGAACTACAGTAAGGTAGAGTATTGTACTTCACATCCACTAGGATAGCTATATTTAAAAAAAAAACAGAAAATAACAAGTGTTCACAGAGATGTGGAAAAATAGGAAACCACATACACTGCTGATAGTAATACAAATGGTCAGACTGCATGGAAATCAGTTTGGTGGTTCCTCAAAAAGTTAAACATAGACTTACTATATGACCCAGCAATTCCACTCTTGGGTATTTACCCCAAAGAATCAAAAACAGGTACTTGAACAAATATATGTATACACAGTTCATAGCAGCACTATTCACAAAAGCAAAAAAGTGGAAATAGTTCAAATATCCACAATGAGTAAATGGATAAACAAACTATGGTACATACATACATACAACGGAAAATTATTTGGCCACAAAAAAGGAATGAAGTACTGATACATGCTACAACATGGATAAACTCTGAGAATATAATGTTAAATGAAAGAAGCTAGACCCCCTAAAAAAGTTTCATATTGTATGATTCCATTTATAAGAAATATCCTGAAATATCCGGAATAAGTAAATTAATAGAGATAGAACAGACTGGTGATTGTCAGGCACTGGGAGGATAGAGAACAATGACTTAATGGGCACAGGGTTTCTTTTAGGAGTGAAGAAAATGCTTTGGATCTAGACAGGAAAATTGATGCTTGCACTACATTTTGAATGTAATAAACACCACCGACTTGTTTAAACTTTAAAATGTTTAATTTTATATAATATGAATTTCAGCTCAATTTTCAAAAGGATTAAAAAATACTATTAACATTAATATCAAAAATATGAAATGCTGAAGAATAAATCTGATTAAGAATGTGCAATATCTGTATACTGGAACTATAAAATATTGCTGAGAGCAATTAAGGAAGACTTAGAGAGACATATTGTGTTCAAATGTCAGAACAGTCGATACTGCTAATATGTGAATCCTTCCTAAACTGATCTACAATTCCCCCCCGCAAAAAAAATCCAATCAAAATCCCAGAAGGTAGTTTTTAAAATTTCTTTGTAGAAAATGACAAGCAGATTCTAAAATTCACACACAAATGCAAAAGACCAAAAATAACCAAAGCTACTGATTTGAAACCTTATTATAAAGCTATAACTATCAAGACAGTGTAGAAGTGACAAAAATAAAATAGAAATTATTTTCCACAAAGCTGCAGAGCAATTCAGTGGAGAAACTATAATCCTTTTCACAAATGATGCTAGAACTACTGGATATCTATACATCCCAAAAACTGAACTTCAATTCATACCTCATACTACATACAAAAATATACCTAAATGTAAACCTTAAGCTATGAAACTTCAAGAAGAATTATAGAAGAAAATCTTTATGACCTTAAATTAGGCAAAGATTTCTTAGACATTATACCTGTAGCCTGATCAATAAAATAAAAAAACTTATAAATTGAACTTGGTAAAAATTAAACCTTTCTGTACTGAGAAAGATAGTATAAAAAAATGAGAAGATGAACAACAGACCAAGAGAATATATCGGCAAATTATATGTCAGATAAAGGATATATAGGTAGAATATATAAAGAACTCTCAAAACTCAATAAGAAAACCAACAATTAAATTTTAGAAAAATATTTGAACAGTCAGCAAAGAAGATATGAGGATGGCAAATAAGCACAAATTAAAAATGCTCATTATAATTAGCCATGAGGGCAGTAATAAGTCAAAAGCACAATGAGACACCACAACAAACCTATAGAATGGATAAAATTTAAAAGACTAACCCAGCAGGACCACCCACCCAGCAGAGAGAATGCTCTGGCTGCCTAGATCCATGCCCTCCTTGCCTCCCCCTAGAGCTCAGAGCCCTGCCTGACTCAGCATCCCCACTCACCCCAGCAGACAGCAAGACTGCATCACTCCCCTGTGCCAGTCACCTGGATCAACATACACCTTCCCTGAGAGCTCAGCGTCCCACCTGACACAGTGGACTCACTTGCACCAGCAGAGAGCGTGGGGAGAGTGTGCTGACCACCTGGATTCATGCCCTCCTTCCCCCAGAAGTGCAAAGCCACACCCAACTCAGTGGCCTCCCCAAGACACATTATTGTCAAATTGTCAAGAGTCAAAGACAAAGAAGGAATTCTAAAATGGCAAGAGAAATGCATCAAATCTCCTATAAAGGAATCTCCATCAGACTAACAGCAGAATTCTCAACAGAAACCTTAAAGGCCAGGAGAGAGTGAGATAGTACATTCAAAGTGCTAAAAGAAAATAACTGCTGGCCAAGAATACTATACCCCACAAGAATACTATACTATACTATATCAATACTATACCCAATATAATACTATACTCAGAAACAAAGAAGAAATAGTATCTTTCCCAGACCAACAAAAACTGTAAGAACTCACCACCACAAGACTGGCCCTACAAGAAATCTTCAATGGAGTCCTTCATCTGGAATTAAAAGAGTGATAACTATCATCATAAATACAAGAAAGAATAAAAACCACTAGTAGAGCAGATACACAAATGAGAAAGAGAAGGAAAACATATCTTATCACTACCAAAAAAAAAAAAAAAATACAACAAAGACAAATAATAAAAGAGAAATAAAGGGAAATAAAAGGGAAAGAAAGGAACAAAAGAAATATAAAACAAACATAAAAAATAAAATGAAGAAAATAAAAAAACACATTTTAATAAAAATTAACAATGCTAAATGTAAATGGATTAAATGCCCCACTTAAAAGATATAGAGCAGATGAAAAGATAAAAAACTAGATCTAGCTATATGCTGCCTGCAAGAAACTCATTTCACTAGTAAAGATACATGTAGACTAATAATGAATGGTTGGAAGAAGATATTCCACACAAACAGAAACCAAAATGAGCAGGAGTTGCCATAGTTATATCAGATAAAATAGACTTTAAACCAAGAACTACAAAAAGAGACAAAAAAGAACATTCTATAATGATAAATGGATCAATGCAGCAAGAAAATATAACAATCATAAATATATATGCACAAAACAGGGCATCCGGATATATAAAGCGAATGATAGACCCCAATACAATAATAGTTGGGGACCTCAACACCCCTCTCTTAGCATTGGACAGATCTAGACAAAAAATTTAGCAGAGAAATACTGGATTTAAGTGGCACTTTAGGCCAAATGGACTTGACAGACATTTACAGAACATTTCATTGAATAACTACAGAAGTGAACTTATATATTCTTCTCATCAGCACACAGGTCATTCTCTAGGATAGACTACATCTTAGGCCACAAACCAAGTCTCAACAAATTTAAAAAGATTGAAATCATATAAAGTATTTTTTCACACCACAAGAGAATAAAGCTAGATATCAACAATAAACCGAACTTTGGAAATTATACAACTACTTGGATATTAACCAACATGCTCCTGAACGACCTTTGGGTCAAAGAAGAAATAAAGCAGGAAATCAAAACATTTCTTGAAACAAGTGAAAATACAAGCACAACCTACCAACACCTATGACATACTGCAAAAACAGTACCAAGAGGGAAGTTTATTGCAATAAAGGCTTAGATCAAAAAAGTTGAAAGATCCCATATAAACAACCTAATGTTATACCTCAAAGAAATAGAAAAGCAAGAACAATACAGCTCCAAAATTAGAAGATAGAAGCAATAATGAATGGAGGAAAATTAAATGAAATAGAGACCAAATAAAATGATATAAAAGATCAATGAAGGGCCGGCCCGGTGGCGCACTGCTACAGTGCGCCGCTTGGGAGCGCGGCGGTGCTCCCGCCGAGGGTTCAGATCCCACATGCAGACCAGTCCCGCTCACTGGCTGAGTGAGGTGCGGGAGCAACACCGAGGGTTGCGATCCCATTGCTGGTCCCGGTCCGGTACGGGCGCGACACTGAGGGTTGCGATCCGTTGCTGGACACGAAAAAAGACCAAAAAAAAAGATCAATGAAACAAAAAGTTGTGTTTTTTTGAGAAGTTAAACAAAATTGATGAACCATTATCTAGACGAACCAAGAAAAACCCAAAAGCAAAAATCAGAAATGAAAAAGGAAACATTACAACTATTTCCACAGTAATACAAAGAATCATTGGAGACTATTATGAACAACTGCACACCAACGAATTTGAAAATCTGGAGGAAATAGATAAATTTCTGACACATACACCCTACCAAGACTAAGCCAAGAAGAAATAGAAAACCAGAACAGACCAATAACGAGTAATAAGATTGAATCGATAATCAACAGTCTCCCAGTAAAGAGAAGTCCAGCACCAGACGGCTTCACTGCTGAATTCTTCCAAACTTTTAAATAAGATTTAAAATGAATTCTTCTCAAACTACTCCAAAAATTTGAAGCATAGTTTGTTTTCCCAAACTCATTCTATGAGGTCAGCGTCACCCTGATACCAAACCAGACAAAGACACAACAAGAAAAAGAAAATACAGGTCAACATCCTTGACAAACTAAGACACAAAAATTATCAGCACAGTGCTAGCAAACAGAATCCAAAAGCAATCAAAAAGATTATACACCATGAAAAAGGAAGATTCATCCAAGGGATGTCAGGGTGGCTTGACATATGCAAAACAATAAACATGAAGCTCCACAACAACAAAATGAAAGATAAAAACCATATACAAATCAATCCCAGGATTGTCTCCCCTGAAGCCTCTGAACATAAGCACTAATGTGAGTTATAAGAGAATAGAGAACAAAAGAACTGAGAGTGATAATTTCCTCAGAAGGGAATAATTTCCCACAGTGACATGGGTAATGATGCAATAATAAATCCTTCATTTATAGAAATCAAAACCAATATCCCTGAGAAGAAAGGATATATAATCTACTCAAGAAAACCTTTTGAAAGTGACTAAGAACTTAACTTACATCCAAAGTTGTCTCCCACTGTTAATCCACTTGCTTCTGTCAGTGGCAGCACGATTCTCAATTTTCCAAGTTATATAACGGACTAACTACACCACCTTTGCTCTTGCCATTAGGTCATACTCAAGATGGCATAAGTCCATGTACAAAGTATAATTAGAAAACGATATAAAGTTAAATAAATTAAAACATCAGCATTTTTAGTTATAATACCTTCAAATTTACAATATAATGTTTTCAAAAGAAAAAAACAGTGGCTTCTCTTTGTATTAAGTAACACTAATGCATTGCTTTGGTTGTACAATGATTCATAATCCAGACACCATACTTTTCAATTAGAATGAGCACATTACTTACTGCATAACTCTATGTGATTAACTGTACTGAATCTGACTAATTCTATTTAAGTCTACACTTAAATTGTTCTTTAATTTTATTACAATATTCAAGACTGAGCAAATAAGTAAACTTGGAAGTTAAATTTCTTTTAAAGATACTTGTACATTTAATTTCATGTAGGACTCAGTATATCTCATATACTTCCTTTATTGTCTAAAATACAAAATGTCTTTCATTATAGTAACTACATTAGTTTTGATTTACATTCATCCATCTTCACTAACATTGAACTTTTTTTTTTAGAAATTACATAGAACCCCAAATCCTGAATATAACTGACATATATTGCTTTCGAGCCAAATTAGAAAAATCTAAAACTATTTTAATGGAGAATAACATTAAGGAACTCAACATGTAAAAGTATAAAAATAAAACTCAGGAAAAAAATTAATATTCTGACTTTTATGAAAATGTTGCTTTTAAAATCAATGTTATTTTATGACTACAAAATTCTGTTCAAGAACATATTTAAAAGTATATTTTAAGGTTACTGGCAAAGAATAATATTTTAAAAATCAGTTTATATTATGTTACAACAGCAATGAAGACAAAAATTCAATAAATACACCATACTTAAATATTAATTTCTAAATGAAAGGACCTATTTTATAATAATCTTTGATAATTCAGGGAAAAACAAAATATTATGTACTATAATAGGCTCAAATATTATTTCTACAGTTTTTGTTTGTTTTTGGTGGCTGGCCAGTACAGGGATACAAACCTTGAATTTGGTGTTAAAACCCCATGCTCTAACCAACTGAGCTAACTGGCCAAACCTATTCCTACACTTTCAAAGCTATCTTGATATATGTATCTAAGAATCTGAAGCACTTAAATCAATTATTATCACAATAAGCAAGACCCTAAATTTAAAATCTTATGAAACATTAAAGATTCAATAGAATGAAATGCCCAATGATCAAAATTTGAATATGCTTTTGAAAGATAATTATTAAATTAAGGTCTTCCTTACTTCTCCTTTCCTGATTATCAAGATCTGTGTAACAATAGCAGGGCACTCAAAGTAAATGGCAGGGTCCAGTAGGCACCACAAGGTGGTGCTAATATCCTCTCATAACTGGCTAGATAGACCTTTGCTGCTATTCTTCAGATGTGGCCTAAAGTAAGACTCTCCCACCCTCAGGGTAAATAGCAACTGTAACATTCTCTAGTCCAAGAGAAAAGCAAAACGTTAACAATTTTTGAAAGTTTTCATTGTTGTTGTTAAATTTTTTTTTTAATTTATAATCTTCTACGATTAATTTTTGTTTTGTATCAACAATCTGTCATATGGTTACAATATTTTACATGTAAAGGAGATAACTCGATAAGAACTATCTTTACATTATTGTCAGATGAAATCATTAACTTATACTCAATGAGTAAAGTATAATCAAGCAAAAATCAAGATTTATCAAGTGTTCTTATATGGGACACTGGCACAAGTGATAATAAAATAGTCCAGTATTACAAAATTCATATTGATACTGCGAAAATCTGTTCCCCAGATTAAAGCATTTATTCGGTTCTATATACTAACTTATCTTCTAAATATAATGAACTCTCAGAAAAACATGTTAAGGTTTTCCCACAGTTCAGGTTCTAAAGGCACTAAACCAGCTGCTAGAGTTATAACTTCCTCAAGTTGCTTTTAGTCCCTGTCAGACAGGCAGACAGACAGATAGTAGGAAGGAAGGAAGCAAGTAAAAAAGGAAAGAAGAGGGGCAGGGAGGGACAGAGGGGGAAGAGCAGCGGACTGGATCCAGAAAACAACAGCAATTCAGAAAAAAATACAGGTGCTCCTGGGCACCTACATTAAGAGAGATATATGTACATATCACATTAAATTCTCAAAATAAATAATTCCCACTTTACCAATGCAGAAACTGGGTTTTAGAGAAGTAAAGAAAGTTGCACAAGGTCACACAAGCAGCAGGGTCTATCTGAGAAAGCCTCTTTCCATTATGCCATAAAATAATGTTGCTAATATTGATAAGGATTGCTAGTATCCAGGTGGAAACATGTGCCAAGCAATGTGTTAAGCATTTTACACTTATTTTCTCATTTAATGCACACAACAATTCTAAAAGATATTATCATTTTCTACATTACAGAGCAGGAAACTGAAGCACAGAGAGGCTGAATGACTTTCTAAGACTCTACAACTATTAAGTAGTAAAGCTGGGATTCAGATCTAAGTAATGTGGCCACAATGAGTACACCACCACTTAATATATCACAATACTGTCACTCAGAAAATACGCAACTGTTTACTTTTAAAGTAAAATAAAAGGTTGTTTAATGGGGAATAAAAATAAAAATAATAAAACTTTTATTAAGCACATAAAATGAATAAAAATGCTAGGAGAGACATTATGAAAAGAGACCTCAAAGAGCTTAAAATATAGATAGAAACATGTTGGTTACCTTGAAAAATATAGAAACCACAAAATTAAACTGTAGAAAAAGTAAAATGATTAAGTGCCAAAGGTTAAAGAAAACAAGACAGAAAGGGTAAAATATGATTAATTACAAACAATAGCTGACATAGGATTAAAAATAAGCAATTGTTTCAGATACGGGAAAATCATCAAACAGATTTTAACTAAAAACTTTTTGAAGACGTAGTTTGAATAGATGAAAAGGGGTAGAAAGGGCATTCTCAGCACTTCAATAATATATATATGAATGAAAGTGTGGATGCAGAAAAGTACAAATTGTGTTCAGGGGTTGATCAATTTGATTGAACACAGAGTGTTTTTACACAGAAAAAATTGAAGTAGAAAAGTTGAATGAACTTTATTCTTCCACAGCCCTCAAAGCCTGAAGATGAATATATCCATGTTTCTAGTAAGTTAATTACATTTTCTATAATAAATGTCAGAAAGTAAAAAGGAATCTAGATTTCAAACTACATGAAGAATAAACCAAAAGGCAATTGAATGATTATGATAGATAGTAAAGGGATGAAAGATGTAACGGGGAAAAGGTTGAAAAATTATTAAGTCTACCAGTTTGCAATTCATATGAATATTCAACAGCAATACTAGAGATTCTCCAAAGTATTTAATTTTAAATAAAATTAAAATTACATCTCTGGATAGCGCACATAGTAAAATTATAATATAAAACTAAAGCTCATCTTCTTAAATTACTTTATTATTAAAAAAAAATAGGTAAAGATAATTGTTCTCCACTATTTCATTTCTTTTGGGGGGAGGTAAAAGAGAACTTATAATTTTTTGTATGGTATTTCATGAAAAACACCTAAATATACTATTTCATTTAAATCTCAGAACAACCCTATAAGAAGTTACTTTACAGAAGAAGAAGCGTAGTCACAGAGATATAGTGACTAAGACTAACTTATATTATACCTGGAAGTGCTTAAATTTAAACCCAGATTTCCAGACTTCATCCTGAAAATTCATTTTCACTGTTACTATTACGCATTTATTTTCACTACAATAAAAATTACAGTGCACGCAAGTAAAGTTTCCGAAAATTAGGTACTTGGACCAGACACAGTGTTACGACATTGGTAGCACCCCTAACTTAGAACAGTGGTTCAATTCATGCATTCATCCAGCAAATATTTATTATCCACCAACTATACGCCAAGCCATTAAAGACATAGTAGTTAACAGAGAAATGAAAAAACAAGCACACAAGAAAATATCAGATAGTGACAACTGTAATTGAAAGAATTAGAATAAAGAAAAAGAGACAGAGAGAGAGAGAATAACTGGGTAACTCCTTAATATCGGGTGGTTATAAAGACTTGTCTATGAAACTGACATGTAAGCTGACAGAGAGCCAGCCAAGTGTAAAGGAATAAGACAACTATACAAAACAGAAGGTACAGCTAGAACAACAGCTCTAAGTAGGAACATATTTGATATAAAGACAGTGTAGCCAGAACATATTAGGAAAAAGGCAGAGTCAAAGATCAGAGAGGTGTGTAGGGGATTTTTAGGCTAAGAAAAGCAGTTGGAATTTTCTATTTCTGATACGAAAAGAGAGGGCTTTAGTAGGGTAATGACACAAGCTGATTTATACTAAAGGGGAAAAATCACTCTAAGTGAGATATAAAGCATATGGCAGTGCAAGCTTGGAAGCAAAGACACAAATTAGAGTTTAAGTGGTACAATATTTCTTAACCTTTTCCATACCCCAAATACCTGAAGGAAATTACTCTCCAACAAATAACAGCAATGGAAGTAAACCTCCTAGCCCCTTGAGAAACTGTTCTAAAAGAACTGTTAAGTAGCACTCTTCCACTGGTTAGTCTCCAACCCCCTTTCTCCCATAACTAGAAATTTTTTCCTTTCTTTTTTCTATTCTTTTTCCTTTTCCTCTGCCTAGGCTAAAAATCCACTCTGAGCATTACTCAAATTAGAACTGGATTTCTGTCTCAAAAGACTACCGACCTTGGGCTGGCCCGGTGGCTCACTTGGGAGAGTGCGGCACTGGTAGCACCGAGGCTGCGGGTTCGGATCCTATACAGGGATGGCCAGTGCGCTCACTGGCTGAGTGTGGTGTGGACCACACCATGCCAAGGGTTGCGATCCCCTTACCAGTCAACAACAACAAAAAAAGACTACCGACCTTGCCTGCATTAAATATTCTTGGTACTTTAAGAACGTTTAATTCTGGATACAGGCAACAAAAAAGTTATCTCCAGAAACAAGAAGAACAGATTTTTCGAAAATATGATTTGTCCTGTATAAAAAAAAATCTAAAGATAACCTAAACTATAATAGGCAATTTCCATTTAAAAATCCAATTTTGAAATGCTTTCTGAATGTAGGCAAACTTTTATGCAGCTTGAGGGCTAATATTTAAAGATATTCAAATTCCTAACATGTGAACACACTAAAAACAGCTATGGAAAATTAAAACCACTCTCAGTAATGTAATGAAATAGCCAGTTTTAGTTCATTTCATTTATTTGTATCCGGGGATATTTCTTCTCTATTGTGAAATACAAGAGAAAAAAAGGCCTGGAGTAGCAAGCTCATAATAGTGATTTTCCCTAAAAGTTCTACATTTTCAAATATTAAGAGTGAAAATCAGAACTCATTTCTCAACCAAATGTTTTCCCATACTGTCCAAGTCTCAGAAAGCAAACTGTGTTGCTATTTTTATTCCCCTAAACAAGTATTTTTTGTAATTATGGAGTGTTGTAAAATCGGTAAATAAAAATATGAGTTGAAGTGACTTCAGTCAAATATCATTTTCTCATAAAAACAAGAGTAACACAGCAGGTTATTTTCTTAATCATGGATCTGCTGATTTTGGAAATCAATACAATCATATTTAATTAATCACAAATGACACATCTAGATACTACAAAATAAAGCTTAACAGAACGAAAAAAAAAATCACATAAAAGCATAGATAACAGTACATGATAATACAATGTACTCTTCAAAGTTCTTACCCTTTTTTTTGCAAATGTTTTTATTGCTACAAATCAGTAAAGAGCCTTCATCAGGATATGGAATCCAGGACTTGTTTGGAAATATGCTCAGTCACTTTGGGGGGGGGGGGGGGCTT
>NW_007729696.1:25986-88910 GCF_000696425.1 Galeopterus variegatus
TGGGGGGGGGGGGGACTTTGCAGACTTAGGGTCAAGTAAACGGAATGATGAGAAACAGATCCAGGAATGCCTCCAGTGCTATCTTTTCTTTTCTTTTCTTATTTTTTTTTTTATTTCTTTATTTGTGCTTTCTTTTCTTAATAAGTGATAACATGATCAACAAATGCTGTGCACTGCTGGTTTTTTTTTTTTTTTTTTAGAAGAAGTTTGTCTGCCGTACTAAGAATGTATCTCCTCAAATGAGCACTTCAATTTATACCTAAGATATGCCTGCCCTTAAAATTGATGGACCAATCTTTATTTGTCCTGAAACTAATAATCCTTTAATCTCTCACTACATACTGCTATACAGTGTCAAAGGGTTAGAATACTGAGGTTGTTTTTCTAACTACACGTGGTTAAATGTTTTACTATATACGCTTCTGTCATGCAATTTTCCTCAGAATATAGTCATTTGAACGGCTTTTTCCTTTTATCGTTTATTTCCCAGGAATGATACATGTGTGACTATAAAGAACATAAGTTTTTTGTTTGGTTGCTTTTAGGTAAATTCATTAAAACTTAGAATCTGGAAGAAAAACATTTATCAAATTATGCTATTATTGCATAAAATTTTTAGAATTTGCCTTTTGGAATTTCTTTTTTTTTTTTTTTTTGTCTTTTTGTCTTTTTTCCGTGTCCGGCAATGGATCGCAACCCTCAGTGTTGCCCCCATACCGGACCGGGGACCGGCAACGGGATCGCAACCCTTGGCGTCGCTCCCGCGCCTCGCTCAGCCAGTGAGCAGGAACCGGTCTGTATATGGGATCCGAACCCTCGGGCGGGAGCGCCGCCACGCTTCCCAAGCGGCGCACTATCCAGTGCACCACCGGGCCGGCCCGTGGAATTTCTTAAAAGAAAAAGACGCTCATTCTTCAATCACATAAAAAGTTATTCTCTTTTACTTGTTAGCCAAAGCTCAAGTTTTCTCGGTCATATACCATTTTTTCATTCATCTTTTAAAATTTAACTTCATTCTTATTACTCCTCATTTCTTAGAATAAACTCTATAAAGCTATTCTTGTTTTTGTGTGTGTGTGTGTGTCTTTTTTTTTTTTTTTTTTTTCGTGTCCAGCAACGGATTGCAACCCTCGGTGTTGCACCCGCACCTCACTCAGCCAGTGAGCGGGAACCGGTCTGTATGTGGGATCCGAACCCTCGGCGGGAGTGCCGCCGCACTCCCAAGCGGCACACTGTAGCAGTCACTTCGTTTGTGTAATAGCTACCTGCTACCAATAACAGGGGTAATGATTATGGTGTATACATTTAAAATTATGGGAAACAAAATCACTTAAGGAGAGGACTGCCTATAATGTACTGGGTATAACTTTCAGATACCAAAGTTTTAAATTATGAAGGTGGACCCATTTTGGTAGCCCTTACTGTATTTCCTTTATAAATGCTTGGGAATGCTATGATTACACAAGAAGAAAGCAGGAAAGAAAACAAATAATTCATCTGATTCAACACAAGCATGATGGATTACAGCCTTATATTAACAGGGGTTAACATCAGCAAAGAACCTCTATGAAGATGTAATGACCATTCCCTCTTCCACACTCCCAAGAGCACTTTCATCCCTTATAATACTAGCACACTGATATGTAATAGGATACTTTGATGTCTTTTTTCCCGTTCTGGATATTAAGATATTTGATGATTTAATTCATCTGGTTATCTATCATCCACAGAGAATAGCAAAACACCTCCAGCATAAAATAAAGGTTTACTGAACAAACTATCATATGCCAGTTTTCTTGAAAACTCACATTTAATGGGAATACTTAAACAAGTAAATAAAGTACACATGATGATATGTATTATAATAATATGTAGTATATTTATCATTTATAATACATCTAACACCAATACTAATAATTATGTAGTATAAATAAGATGCTATGCAAATCTATAGAAATTTGACAGAGGAAATTGCTAAGTCTCCCACAAGGCAGCCAAATTTTGAGAGAGATAATGTTTCATCATCTGGGTCTAGAAAGTTCACACAGTATTTTCCAGACTAAAAATGATTCTAGATGAAGCACATTCAAAGATACCAAGGTATTAAAATACACACACACACACACACTCTCTCTCTCTCTCCTCTCTCTCTCTCTCTCTCTCTCTCTCTCTCTCTCTCTCTCTCTGCAGGAAGGAGAAAGGAATGAATGTAAACTGGTCAAGAAGGTAACAGTAAAGAGTTATTAACTTTAAGTTTAAAATTAACTCTTATAGTCAGTGGTGATCCATAGAAGTTTTGAAGCAAAGGAATTACCTGATCAGAATCTATGTAGGAAGACATGGATTCGTGAAAGGGGTTGATTATCTGGCGACAGAGAAACCTGACTAAAGGCTACAAACACTGTAGAAAAAAACATTAGAATAAACAAGAGCATGGATACATTTAGGTATTGATTAGTTGGCACATGGCCTTATTTTAGAATAATATTTTCAATTCAAAAATCTGTTTTTCCAATAGAATGAATTATTAAAGTTATGAAAAGTTTCCCTGGAAAAAGTTGGGAAAGGAACTTTCACTTTTTTTTCCTATATTTACCATTACCATAGTTATTTTTTTCTGAGAATACTGAAATAATTTTATAATTTAAAATTGAATCAATTTGAATATAAACAGAATTACTAAATAACTAAAATTAATTTCAAGTTATTACAATCTCATAATTCATCCACCTCCTACCACCATATATAATTTCACTCTAAGATATCTCTCAAGTGATTGTATTTTAGTTGCTCACCTCTCTAGATAACTATTCAAATTTTTATTAGCTTTATTATTTTTAATTGTATCTGTTGTGCAAAACAGAAACCCAGACGTCATTTTTAATACTTCTTGCTTGATGACTGCCATATATCAACATCACTAAAAGCTGAGAATTTTGCCTCTGAAACAATCCTAAAACTTGTCTCCTCCTCTCCACCTCTAACCTCCCTACCAAGATCATACTCCTGTTTCTTTCTCATAGGAACTACTACAATATCCTTTCTACTGGTCTACCAACACCTACTCTTATGCATACACCTACCCATTGTACAGTTCTCCACACTGCAGCAAAAATTATCTTTTCAAAACACAGTCTGATCCTGTCAGCAACACTAGTATATAGCCCCTTTCAATGGCTTCCCATTGCTGTACAGATAAAAACCCAACCTTTCCACAGAACACAAGATTCAGCAGGGTGTGACCTCTACCTTCTAGCTTCATCCTGCACTACCCTCTATAAAAACCCAACCTTTCCATGGAACACAAGATTCAGCAGGGTGTGGCCTCTACCTTGTAGCTTCATCCTGCACTACTCTCTCTGGAATTCCCGCACCCTCCTTTAGTTTCTCCTACTCGCCATATTTCTTTTCATTGTTCATTGTCTGAAAAGCCATTCTCTTCACCTAGTTAATGCTTACATTTACTCATTCACATCTAAATTCAAACTTCACTTCTTTAAGAAAGCTTCCTGTGATCTTCCAAACCAAGTAAAATCTTCCTACTATGTAATCTCATAGCATTTTTAATCTTTCTTCAGTGATACTTATTACAATTGTAATATTATATTTATTTGTTTAATTACCTGTCCCTCCCAATCATAAGCTCTATGAGAGTTAAGTATCAGATATTATGGCATTTTTTTGCTTTCTACATTATCTTTACCACTGAAACAAAAATGTGTTAAACAAGTGACTTAACTATTAAAATATACATACATGCTGTAATAAATTAACACAATGTAGAGATTATACAAAAAGCATTTAAAATCTTCCCTCCTCCCCTCTAATCACCAGAAACAACTATTGTTAATATCCTTCTGCATATAAATTCTTGCAGATTTCTTTTTAGAATTATGGAAAAGTATCTATGTATTTACAATTATATTTAGAATTATGGAAAAGTACCTATGCATTTACAATTGTATTTAGAATTACGGAAAAGTACTTATGTACCTACAATTATGTCTTTACAAAAACTGAATCATATTTAGAGCTGCCAGATTTAGCAAATAAAAATACAGAACACACCAGCAAAACTCAATTTTCAGATAAGCAATGAGTATTTTCTTAATATAAGTTCAACCCAAACATAATTTGTTGTTTATCTGAAACTCAAATTTAACTAAGCATCCAGTATTTTATGTGGCAAGTCTAATCATATAATATATATTGTTCTGCCATCTGATTTTCTCCACTATGATTCTAGATTTTGTGTTAGGTGTATTCGCAGTAGACACTGAATTATACCTCCAATAAGGAACTATTGAGATAGGAGGTGCTCGGTCCCCTTGGGTTTGGGTTTCAGGCCACTTCTCTGAGATTTGGGAAACTCCCCTGGGTTTCAAACCACTCCCCTAGGACTCAAGCCCCTCCTCTGAGTCCTGAGCTACTACTGCTTATTGCACCTATTTCTGGTACCAACGTGTGGAGATTGAGACTACAGGAGGCAGATTTATGTAATTTCAGTGGTCAAGCATGCTCAGTAAAACAGAGTTTATCCCTTGAATGACCTTTTACTTGAGAAGCTAGAGAGCACCTAGAATATTCTAAGTATATTCGGTACATGTGATGGAATTTGACCAATTAGCATGCTCTAAAGGAGACCAACTGTGCCGGGCCTCCCTGAGCCAGAGGCCGACAAAACCGAGCGGGAAGAGACCCCGGTCCAGCCGGGGGTCCCTTGTGGGGCTGAGCGGGATGATGAGTGTCGCTGGCACGGCCCTTCCCCCCCAGGACCTTCCTCCCCGGGGGCCGAGAAAGAACACCACCGAGCCAGGAGAGTGGTCAAAGCCGGAACTCCGTTTATTTGCAGGGCGGCACAGCTTATATAGGGAAAAAGGGCAGGGCGGGTTTTGATATGAGAGATCAAGCAAAGAGCCAATAAGAAGGGCTTAAAAGGATAGGGTGAGGTGGTGGGGAGGCTTTACGCGAATACAGAACTAAAGTTGCTGAATCACTGGGACCCAGAAGGGCGAGGCTGGCAGCTACGTGCCGTTGAGCGCTAGTGAAATGGTGGCCGCGGAGCGCATGAAATGGCGCCCGTGCACGTCAGGGCGCATGCGCGCAAAGTTATGCCCAACATATGTGGGGTACCTTGTTGAATATCAATACCTATGTGCAATACGTGATGTTCAAATCAGGATAAACAGTATACTCCACATTACACAATGTAATCATTTTTTTGTGTCCCTTTACCAATTTCTGGCTGACCCCACCTCCCAATCCCCTTTTCCCACCTCTGCTAGCATCATTTTGTTCTTTCCTTTTGAAAGTTCAACATAACAAAGTTATGCCCAACACAACTGAACATACAAAAACCTGTTACATAATTGGGAATGCAATATTGCACAGGTGTGAATACAGGAAAGAAAGAAATTTGCAGCAATTTTTATAATTTGCCACATATCACTTATATAACACTAAAATAGTGCAAGCGAACACTACGCGTATTGTTGAGTGAAACATACATGCATACATAGCAAAAGTGAATATGAATATATATTATTTATATATATATATATATACACGCGCGCGTGTGCGCGCGCACACACACACACACACACACACACGAATAATAAATGCCAGGTTCAAGATAATGATCAACTCTTAGACTGGAGAAGGGAAATGAGAAAGGTAAAATATAGAGGAAGCTTTAACTTAATTTTCAGTTTTTAATTTTATACACTTATCACATCATATTTAACATAATAAAGTATTACATTTCATGAGGAAATACTAGGATGTTTTTAAATCAAGAAGCAGTAGATGCTGACCATCACTACTTCCAGTGAGTGCTGAAAGTCTCAGACACTAAGACACAAAGTAAAAGATATTAAGTTATATGCAGAAGGTATAACAAAACAGACACCCAAACACCCACACCCTCACCCATGCACACAAAATACAGACCAGTTCAGGAAAATCTCAGTCGAAATCCTAATACATATTTTTATGTAACTTGAAAATTTAATTTTAAGAAAATGTGTAAGTAAAATGAGACTTCATCTTTGTCAATCCACAGAATGATGTTGCACACCCTATTAGTGACCCTGCTGCAGAAAGTACTAGATGTGCAGCAATACTATGCGGCATCAGTCCTGTGCCAATGGGCCAAGGTGGCTATGAGACAATTTGAGCCCAACAAGTGCATCCACTATGACCTGCTAGAGAAGAACATTAACACTGTTCACAAATGATTGAACCAGCCTCCAGCCCTCTTGGAGAAGATCCTGTATGAATGCATGACTGACATAAGTCAACAAAGAAACTGAGTAGGGCAAGATATACCTGCATAATCATGCAGGGTGTCATGGACCAGATAGCCATGGTACAGTTCATCAGCAAGAGGGTGCCCAAAATGGCCATACCATCCACTGTGATCAAGGCCAAGCTCAGGAGAGAGAAAGACTTATTCCTGACAAAGGACATAAACCAGGAAGTATATAATTTCCTGACACCTGCAAATGAGAACTATGGTGTCTAGAAGCCTGGATCTGGAATCACTCACCAGATTATTCTTGAAAACTACATATACCCAAGGATTCTTCTGATTGTACATACTCACACACCCCAATGGTGGTGGGCTGTGGGGCTTACACATTGGAGTCAGAGGGGCTATGCAGCAATGGCAAGGTTGGGATTCTCTGAAAGGTGAAGTACCCCAAGGTGATTGGTGTGAAGCTGACAGGCACAAGCTCAGGTTAGACCTGACCCTGAGAGGCGATCCTGAAGGCTGCAGGCATCCCTCCGGTGAAAGGGGCATAGGCGCTATTGTGGAGTATCATGGGCCTGGTGTAGACTCCATCCCCTACACTTGCATGACGAGAATCTGCAACATGAGTGCAGAAATTGAGGCCCTCAGTTTTTTCTTACAACCACAGAATGAAGAAGATCTGGATAAGGCAGGCAAGGGAGACATTGCCAATCTAGCAGATAAATCAAGGGATCACTTGGTACCTGATTCCAGTAGCCATTATAACCAATGGATTGAAACTTATCTCAATAAACTGAAGCCACATGTCAATGGACTCTTTACCCAGACCTGGCTCACCATGTGGCAGAAGTGGGTACTGTACCAGAGAAGGAAGGATGGCCTCTGGACATCAAAGTAGATGTGATCAGCAGGGGGACCAACTCAAGCTATGAGGACATGAAGTGCTCAACAGTGGTGGCCAAGCACATGCTGGCTCATGGGCTAAAGTGCAAGTCTCAGGTCACCACTGCACTAGAATCTAAGCAGATGTTCACCAACACTGAGCAGAACAGCTATTAATAGATCATACAGGATGCGACTGTTACTATCCTGATCAATGCCTATGGCCCCTACATTGGCTAGTAGGATAGAAAGAAAATAACGAAAGGGGAGAACCACACCATCATCACCTCATACGACAGAAACTTCATAGGTTGCACCAACAGAAACCCCGTAGCCCATGCCTTCATCATGGCCCCAGAGATTGGCATAGCTTTGGTAATTCCTGGCACCATCAAGTTCAACCAAGAGACTGACTTCCTGACAGGCTAGGATGGCAAGAAGTACAAACTGAAGGCTCCAGAAGATGAGCTTCCCCAAGCAGAGTCAACCCCCGGCAAGACACCTACCAGCACCCACTCCCCAAGGATAGCAGTGGACAGAAGGTGAATGTGAGCCATACCAGTCAGTGCCTACAGCTCCTACAGCCTTTTGACAAGCAGGATGGCAAAGACCTGGATGACCTGTAGATCTTCATAACAGTCAAAGGGTGTACTACTGACATGTTGAATGCTGGCACCCAGCTCAAGTTATGGGGGCACCTGGACAACATCTCCATCAACCTGCTCGTTGGTGCCATCAACGTTAAAAACAACAATACCAACTCTGTGAGCAATGCTGTCACTCAAGACACAGCTTGCTATGACAGGATAATGGCATCAATGGTGGTGATCACATATGAGAGGCATGGCAAGGGCTCAGCTGGGAGCATACAGCACTAGAATCTTGCCACCTTGGGGGCTGGGCCATCATAACCAAGAGCTTCACTAGAATCCATGAAATCAACCTCAAGAAGCTGGCCTGCTGATCCTTACCGTCACTGACCTTGTGGACTACAACAAGATCCACTCTATGTGCAAGCTTACCATCCAAGGCCTAAAAGACTTGGACCCTGGCAAGCCCCTGAAATGCATTATCAAGCACTTCCAGTGGGATCCAGGAAACCATCTTCTTGAACCACAACCTTCAACAAGACCATGCTAGCAGTGCTCCCAGCAGAATGAAGGAACTATAGCAGTGAGATCCAAGCTCATCCAGCTACCATTCTGCCTGCCCACCCGCCTGCCTGCCCTGCTACTTGGACCCAGCTATGGAATCATTTACAAGTGTAGTTCTCTGTGTATATTCAGACTAGGATCTGATCTGATCCAGCCATGGCTTCCTGCTCTACAATAGAATGGTCAGACACTCCTACCCTACCCTCTCTCAGCCCACCGAATCACCCATGGTTAAGGAGGTTCTTAAAATAATTTTCAGGCCCTTGACATCCTATTTTTAGTTTGGTTCAGATCTTGAGCACTTCCATACAACTGCATTTATTTTGATGACAAGACTCACCTAAAGAAGTTTTTCTCCTACCTGAACATTTCACTGGTGAGGGTTTTGGATAACCTTTTGTTCTTGCAAGGAAAGTGAGAAGCTGTTAAATTTGGCCTGAATTGGCTTCCATATATATTTGGCCTAAGCCAGCCTCCACACTTGGGTGATAAAATTTGGCCCAAAGTGGATTCCATACATAGTAAACTTGATGTGTAAACAGACTGAATGTATACTTTTCTAACAAGGAGCAGAGTCTCAGACAATTAGGCTGAAAAAGCCAAATCATGACCATATAAGGCATATGCCAACTACAGGCCATCAAGTTGTTTCTCTATGTCACTTTCATTTCTCTGGCTATAAATCTGACCTGGACATGTGGTGGCATGGAGCATTCTGAGCCCTCTTGGTGTGGAATGCTGCCTAGTTCTAGAACATTTTTCTTACTGAAATAAACTTAACTGGTCTCTGGTTTTTTTCTTTAACAAAGCATAACTTTTTAAAAAAATGTATGTAAGAAAAGGGATCAAAAAATATCACAGACAATTTTGATTAGAGGGCAACAAACTAAGTTCTACTGCCTGTTTTATATGGCTCACAAACTAAGAACAGTTTATTTATTTATTTATTTATTTATTTATTTATTTAATAAATAAATAAATAGATGACCAGTAAGGGGATCTTAACCCTTGACTTCGTGTTGTCAGCAACTGATCATCCCTATATGGGATCCAAACCCGTGGCCTTGGTGTTATCAGCACTGCACTCTCCTGAGTGAGCCACTGGCCGGCCCACAGTTTTATAATTTTAAATGACTGAAAAAAAAAAAAAAACTCAAAAGAAAAAATATATAGTTACACAAAATTCAACCAAATTCATTCCTTTACATAGTACATGGTTGTTTTTGCACTAAAATGGCAGAATTCGGTAGTTGTAACAAAGGCTGCATGGCCTTTGAAGCCTAAAATATTTACTATCTGGTCTTTATAGACATAGTGTGCCATCCCCTGATTTTGAAAAAGAAGTTAAGCTGGACAGATTTGCTCTGTCAGTTATTAAGACATTGGTATACAAGTAAGTAAATAGGAAAAAAAGCAGACTAAAGATCTCAGAAACAGAGCAATGTAACATATAGCAATGATGGTATTGTAGATTAATGAAAAAAGAGAAACTATTCAAGAAATGGTACAAAGAGACTAGTTATCCATATAGGAAAAAATGGTTCCCTAACAAACAACAAAAGGAGGGGGTGGGGAAGGAGGGGAGTAGAACTCAATTCCTAAATATAAAGAGGAAAACTTGAAAACATTTTGAAGGAAATATAGCAGAATATCTTTAAGATCTGATTTCAAGGTAGAAAAGGATTTCTTGAACAAGTCACAAAAAGCCCAAACCATAAAAGATAAAATCTGCCAACATTAAAATTAAAATTTTCCATACATCAAAACCCATCATATAAAAAATTAGCAAGCAAACCATACATATAATCAGAAGAATTAGAATTTACAATATAAAAAATCATACAAACCAATGAGGGAAAAAAAACTCACTAGAAAAAAATGAGAAAGAATATGAACAAATTCATTGAAAAGGAACACCTGAGAAACACGGGGGGAAAAGCTTAACTTTATTAGTAATCAGGGAAGGCAAAATGACTTAAAATTCAGATTAGCAAAAATTTAAAAGTCTAATAATGCCAAATATGGGTGAGGATGTAGTATAAAACAAGAAGTCTTCTGTTCTGCTAATGGAAATGTATTGCTACTTCAAAGCAATCTTGTGACATGAAAAAATGCTCATTATTACGAACCATTAGGAAAATACAAATTAAAACCACAATGATGGCCGGCCCGGTGGCGCACTGCTACAGTGCGCCGCTTGGGAAGCGCGGCAGCGCTCCCGCCGAGGGTTCGGATCCCACATACAGACCGGCCGCTCACTGGCTGAGCGAGGTGCAGGCGCAACACCGAGGGTTGCGATCCCGTTGCCGGTCCCGGTCCGGTACAGGCGCGACACTGAGGGTTGTGATCCGTTGCCGGTCACGAAAAAAGACAAAAAGGAAAAAAAAAAAAAACCCACAATGAAATATCACATCACACCTGTTAGAATGGCTTTTATAAAAAAAATTTAAGATAGCAAGTGTAAGAGAGGATGCAGACAAAAAGGAACCCTTGCACATTGTTAGTGGGGATGTAAACTAGTACAGCCATTATAGAAAATCATATGGAGATTCCTCAGAAAACTAAAAATAGAACTACCATATGATCCAGTAATCCCACTTCTGGGTATATACCCAAAGAAATTGAAATCAGTATGTCAATGAGATATCTACACTCCCATGTTCACTGCAGCATTATTCACAATAGCCAAGATATAGAATCAACCCAACTGTCCATCAACAAATAGATCAAGAAAATGTGGTATATATGCTCAATGGAATACTATTCAGCATTAAAAAAGAAAATCTGACATTTACAACAACATGGATAACCTGGAGGACATTATGCTGAGTGAAACAAACTAGGCACAGAAAGACAAACACCACATGATCTCATTTATATGTGGAATCTAAAAAGCTAAACTCATAAGTAAAGAGTAGAATTATGGCAACCAAAGGCTGGGGAAAGATGGGGTGGAGGGAGAAAACAGGAATTCTTGATCAAAGGGTACATATTTTCAGATAGATAGAAGGCATAAGTTTTGAAACCTAATGCACAGCAGGGTGACTATCATCAATAATAATGTATTACATATTTCGAAATAACTGAGTAAATTTCAAATATCTCAGCATAAAAAAGTTATAGGTAAGTGAGGTGATGGATATGTTAATTAGATCAATTTAATCATTCCACATTGTATACATATATAAAATACCACATTGCAGTCCATAAATGTATACAATTATGATTTGTCTATTAAAATAATCTCATTTAAAAAATAATAAAGGGAATATACTTTGCATAATTGTTTTACCAAATACTAAAAATAAATAAAAACATCACCAGCAATAAAATAAAAGAGATTGTAGTATATTCATAGAACCGGAATTCTATGAAATTCAGTTAAGTGATTAAATTAAGATATATATAAGAAAAATCTCACAAACTTAATATTTAATAAAAAATATATTTCAAAAGAATACAAACAGCAAACAAACCAAAACATGGAAAAACAATATGAAACATTCTTAAATGATACATACACATACATATACATATACATAAACTAAAGGTATAAAAACACACACAGAAACAGGAATAATAATCACTAAGTACAGAATAGTGACCAAGTATGATATGACGGAGCAAGAGAAGAATGTGACGAAAAATATAAAAAGGAGGCACAAAATACATTTGTAATCATTTTCTTTTTAGGCTGAGATATTTATTACATTATTCTCTATTTGTATGTCTGACATATCTCATAATAAAAAGAAAAAGGAATAACCATTAATCTACCACACAGAGTGGGATAATAAGTCTTCCTGTCATGAATCTCATTATTAATCAAAGATATTAAAATGTTATTATGATAACAACCTTCATTAATTATTATGAAGTACTGGAAATGTCCATCAACAGTAGAATAAAGAGACAAATCCACACATTGGAATTCTATTTGGGAATAAAAAACAAACTACTAATACACACAACACAAATGATTTCAAAAACATTATGTTGAGCAAAACAGTACACATTGATACATACATATATATCCTCCAGAAAATTATACTGAATGAAAAAAATTCCAAAAGGTTGAATACTACATGATTCCATTTGTATAACATTCTTGAAATGACAAAATTATAGAAATGGAGATATTGGTTGCTAGTGGTTAAGATGTGGGGTAGAAGGGAATGGGAGGTAGGGGAAAACAGCGATTCTTCTGGTCATGGAATTATTCTGTATCTTCATACAGAATACACAATCTCTTGATAGTAGATACACAAACCTACACATGTGATAAACCTACACAGAATTAAATATACAGACACACAAATGAATACAAGTACAACAGGGGAAATATGAAGATCTGTGGATTGTATCAATGTTACTATCCTTATTGGGTTACTGTATTATGATTCTGTAAGATTTTATCATTGGAGAAAACTAGATAAAGAGTATATAAGATCTTGCTGTATTATTTCTTATAACTGCATGTAAATCTATGATTATCTCAAAATAAAAAAAAATTTAATTACTTTCTTTTAATTAAACATCACCATATTTACAGTATTTGGATTGTGTGGTTCACAGAGGAAATGCCTCTACTTTTCTTGCACATCTTTCTCCAAGAAACAGATTCCCTGGGCATTAATTTTACATCTCCCCAGTCCCCCTCAGAAGAAAACAAATTAAAGATATAAGACTAAAGTTACATTTTTCACTGTTAGTGCTGTGGGTCAAATGTGTCCTCCAAAAGTTCATGTGTTGGAAACCTAATCTCCACTGTAACAGTGTTAAGGGAGTGGGAAATCTGCTTACAATATTTGCAAGGTGGCGCCTTTGAGACGTGACTGGATCACAAGGATTGTGCTGTTGTGCACAGATTAATCCATTCATGGAATAATGAATTATCTTGGGCGTGGACTGTTGGCTTTGGAAAAAGCACATGAGAGAGCTCCTGTCATTCTCTCACCATGTGGTACTCTATGTCACCACAGGAGATACCCTGTGTCACCACAGGAAATAAGAGAAATAAGTTCCCACACAGAAGAAAGCCCTCACCAGATTTGCCCCCCTGGACCATGTATTTGACAGCTTCCAAAATTGTAAGAAATTAATTTTGTCCCCTTAAAAATTATCCAATTTCAGATATTCTGCTATAAGTGACAGAAAATGGACTAATACAATCAGATTCTTATTTGAAATGTATAAATTCTACAATAATTCAAACTCATTACCAAGATGCCATTAAACTAGTGATATTCAATAGACAAAGTACTAGAATCATGACTCCTTCATGTATGCATTAAAAGATAAACCACTATCTGAAGTCTAAACTCTTCACTAAGCCAGCCTTGGAATCATTTTTCTACTTCATCATTAAGAAAAATAAGCGATACTATTATATTTGACCACCCTGCAATAGAAAACATGTGAGCCAATTTTTTTCCTTTCCTCTCAACATGAGGTTAACACAATACCAATAGAATTTCAAGATAAATATATGGACAAAAAAGTGAAAGTTAAAAGAAGCCTGATATTTGAAAATTTACAATTCATATAGGAAATTTAGAGGAGAATCCTTGTTGGGGAGAGTCCGGAAAGAAATCCATAAAGTCACTTAATATAAACTTTTCTCTTATTTTCTGTACTGTGAACTTAAGGATGTTTTGAAGGATAACCTACACCAGTGTACATAAAGCACTGAAGTTAAGTAAGGATACAGCATAAGTATAACATTGACTTTGTGCTTGTAAACATACTTTTCACTGTGCTCCTCGGGACACTCAACGAATTTACTGAATCAACTCAGAATACAAGGGTACTTCAAAAAGTTTGTGGAAAATAGAATTAAAAGATAATATGAATCTTTCCATTAACTTTTTGAAGTAATCTTGTATATCAAAGAACATTTGATTTGACCTAAAACACTTGCACTGCTTGCAAAAAAACTATTTCCTTACTTGCATAAAATGGCCGTTTTATAAAAAGAATAATGTGGTAACTATAAATCTTAACTTTATTAATTCCTGATTTTTTCCATTTCCTTGCAAATACTTCAGACTTGTTAAAAGTAATCTCTTAATCCAATCATCTCAGGTTTAAAATTTAGCCATTTCCTCTGTGATCCGCAAGACAAATACTGGAAAAAGGATAAGTCACAAGCTATTATTTAAATAACCTCAATTGAGTTTAACTAAAATAGCATATGTCAAAAGATAAGATAGGCCAAATTTCTTATATTTGACTTATCAATACTGTTGTAAGAAACCCTATTAAGTTCAGAATTTTCCACAATAAACAAGAGACAAAGCTCTATTCTAATATATATTGCTGGAGTTGTCAAATTGCTGCTACAAAGATGCCCAAACTCCTGAAAAAATTACTTTGAAGTATTTTAGATTAACAAAATATCCCTTAAACAAAATGGAATTTAAAGTACTTACGCTGTTAAGTATTCCTTTCCCTTAATTATTAAAGTTATCCTATATAGTTACAATGATAAGCTCAAAATACTGACAATTCCTTGTCAATAGCCTATAAAATAAGATCACCCATATATTCTTCTGTCTCATGTACTTATACAATACATTAAATGAAATTCCATTATTTCTGTAGCAGCTTTTACATTTCATTTCCACCCTTAAATTTCACAATTTAATGTACACCAAACATTACCAAAACCAAAACACATTAAAACTTTATTGTGCTAAAAAAAAAAAAACTTTATTGTGCTGATTTATACAAAAATGCACAAATATGATCCATGTTTTATGTTGATAATATAACCATCTCTTACAGATATTTTAATTTCTTTCTTAATTTGCTACTGAAGTATCACTTTTTTAGCAATTCAGAATTAAAATTTGTATTTCAATATAACTACTAATGTCATGTAAGCTAATGAGAATATAAGTCAATTTAAAAAGTTCCTCATGAAAGGATTTTTGCTGCCCTATAGTTGCAAACTGCCAAACTCTAGAATTAGGCTCTAAATAGTGTTGCTGCATAGATGAACAGTCTACAGTCATTTAGCTTTCACGTAGTAGCTACTATAGTAAATGACTAGCTTGGAATGCAATGATAAGAAATGCTGCTGCTTAAAATAAATAAGGTTGGCCCCTAAACTAAGGTTTTCTAAGCACTTTGTAGGACAAGTCTATCACAAAACACTACTGTTGGGAAAATAGAATAGTATGGTCAGGCTCCCTCGCCTCGGGGCAGACTGGGGTGGAGTAGCATTCTTTGTAAGCAAGTTGTGTGTGGGTGGAATTAGTGCACCTGCGCTGCGCTGCAGTTTGGCTGGTGTCTGCCTTGGGTGTCTGCTCTGCCTGGCCATGCTCTTGAACCTACGACTTCCAAGGACCGGTCTGCCGGTTACCTAGTTCACAGACCTGCGTGTGAGAGGTCTGGGGACCCAGCCTGGCATGTGAGGGGTCTGGGGACCTAGCCTGGCATGTGAAGGGTTTGTGACCCAGTCTGTGAACAGACTTGAAAGGTCTGTGAGCTCCAGACCTGGCCCTAGCTCGACAATTGGCCCAGTTGGCAGGATTACGGGCAGGTAAAAGAGCTCGACAACTACCTAAGTAAATTGCCAGCAGCCTTCACTTAAGTTTAACTTTTCTTCTATAGGCCTCATTCCCAGACACATAAATAAGAGTTTAGTGGAAACACCTATCCATATTCTGAAAAGGATATAAAAATTAGAGGAAATTCAATGATGTGCAATAAAATGATCTATGACTAAAGAATCTGAAGGAGAGCATTCTAATGTATATGAGAATGAAAGCTGAAAGGTGAAGGCACAATCCTTACCAAGAATAACAGGGGTTTTCTTCAAGAGACTGAACTCCACCATATAACTCTAGTTCAATAAAGTACTAAACTGGTCCAAAATTGCTTTAAAACAAGACAGAAAAAAGAGAATAAAATTTTGCTTAATGGCATTTAGATACTAAAAAAAGTTACCATGGGAACTTAAGCCACTAAAAAATAAGATAGTGATAGCTGCAGTTTTGTTTGGAGACAATCACTACATCAAATAATTTCTTGAGGGGCCGGCCCGGTGGCGCACTGCTACAGTGCGCCGCTTGGGAGCGTGGCGGCGCTCCCGCCGAGGGTTCGGATCCCACATACAGACCGGTTCCCGCTCACTGGCTGAGCGAGGGGCGGGCACAGCACCGAGGGTTGCGATCCCGTTGCCGGTCCGGTACGGGCGCGACACTGAGGGTTGCGGTCCGTTGCCGGACACGAAAAAAGACAAAAAGGAAAAAAATAATAATAATAATAATAATTTCTTGAAGTAGCCTCTGACACCACTATGATTTCCTTTTAATCCTTCACTTTTCAACTCAGCACTCCATTTTACCATGACTTAGAATGTGAGAGACAATCAAAAATTAAAATACAGGTGATAAGTGCTTGAATCAAAAAATGGAAGGACAGAGGGGGGGAACACTTAGGAGATACAGTTAATTCAAACTGAGGATAAGGGTCAGGGAGGACAGAGGGAAAGATGACAGAAGGAATAATTCATGAGCTTGAGGTCAGTGGTAAGAAAACTATATATGGTTCAAAAAGTGAAATCCTGTTCTTTGACTCTGTTCTTTATACAGTGCTTAATTAAATTTCCAAATTTTCCTTTATCTTCCAAAGTCTCAACCTTCTAATAGAAAAGCTGATTAAACAGACACCCCATCACTGGCCTCTGACCGGGACTTCATGTTCTCCATGAATAGCAATAATAATATGATAATGAGGACAATACTATTATTTTTTAGTATTATACATGTGATCAAAAAGTTTTGAGAAGGGGTACTTAACATTAAACAATTCTAGTTCAGTGTGTTATGGATTAGTAGCCCCAAGATAACTAGTAAAAATAATATGTTCAAATACTTTAGGATAATTTTAAATTCTTTCCAAAAACCCAGAAAGACAGTTCTCCAAATAGGCATCTCTAATGTTAATATATATTACAAAATAAAACATACACTCTAAACAGTGGTTCTCAAACAGGGGTGATTTTGTTACCCATAGGACATTTGGCATTGCCCAGAAACATTTTTGGTTGTCACAACCAGAGGGAACTACTGGTATCAAGTAGGTAGAGGCCAGGGAGGCTGCAAGATATCCAACAATGTATAAGACAGAATTATCTGGCCCTAAATATCAATCATACCACTCTCAAAAAAACCCTGCTCTAAAGGAGCACTGAACAACATCATTTATTTAATCTATTTTATTTACTGTTAGAATCACTGAATTGTACTCTGTTGTCAGAATCTGTCAAGATATTTAAAAAGACATTATTTACTGAAATCCTAGAGGGAATATTGTTATAGCATAGAACAGGAAAATAAAGATCACTGAAAATGCTTAGTGGTTATGTTTAATGTAACCCACTACAGCCGATGGCTCAGAAAGAAATAATTTGCTGCAAAAATGAAATTGGCAGTAACACTGTAAAGAGGTCAATTATATACATATAATCTGGAATTAATAGGACTTTTCTCCTTAAAGCAGATGGATTTCCTTGAACCATTAAAAATATGCATTGGATCTCAAGACCAAAAAAAAAAAGTAGATATAAAATTTTGATCAGCATTCCTTAGGGTGGTTTTGTCAAAACCAGATATATAGGTCACACTGTTCTTCCAGAATACCTTAGAAATACATCTCTTCAAAATCAGTAGTCTTTCATTTTACTAAAAACATGCTTGAAAATAGCACTGCTTATAGTACACAGTAGCTGCTTAACATTTATTGAAATAAGTGATTTATTTCAGAACAAGCCCCAAACTATAACATAGGGTTTACACTTCTCAAAACAATGACAAGAGATTTAAAATTTCACTCAGTATGTTTCAAATAAAAACCTGAAAGAAAATACTGCACAAGTTTGAATACTTCAAAAGTCTATAATACAACAGCCAAACTAGGTAGAATCATAGAAACCATCCTGAGCCAGACATCTCAAAGGAGGGTACTTATTACATTCCTAGGTATATACAATAGTAAGCCAAGAAGTACTTAAGTGAAAAAATAATCACAGTAGGTCTAAATAGAGGAGCAACTTAACCTAATAAAAGAGAGAGAAGAACCTACGTTAAAATAAAGAGGATATATTATGGAGCTAAATTGTAGAACTACATAAATTTTAACCTAAAATAAGAGATGTCAAATAAATTTTCCTTTCATGGTTGGTTGCTTTGAGCTAGAATTCTCAGATGTATGAATGCACAGCCTTCCTCTATTGAAGGGATGTAGATGGACAAATTGAGAACTCCTCAAAAAATACCTAAGAACATTTTATTTGATTTAAAATTCAAATGGATTTAAAAAAGATTAACTGTTCCCTTACTTGCATAAAATGGCCCTGTTTTAGTCCGTTTTGTGTTGCTATAACAGAATACCTGAGACTGGGTAATTTATAAAGAAGAGAGGTTTATTTGGCTTATGATTCTGGGATGGTTGCATCTGGCATTGGCCTCAGGCTGCCTCTACTCATGGCAGGAAAGTGGCAGGCAGCCGGGAGGTACGAGCAGATCACATTGTGAAAGGGAGCAAGAGAGAGACAAAGGAGGTGCCAGGGTCTCTTAAACAACAAGCTCTCAGGGGAACAAATAGAGCGAGAACTCACTCATTTATCCC
The DNA here is from genome assembly GCF_000696425.1 of Galeopterus variegatus. Taxonomy (NCBI): domain Eukaryota; kingdom Metazoa; phylum Chordata; class Mammalia; order Dermoptera; family Cynocephalidae; genus Galeopterus; species Galeopterus variegatus. The sequence continues at coordinate 44,914 of NW_007729696.1, forward strand.
TCCTTCCCCAGGGAGAGCATTAATCCATTCATGAGGGATCCGCCCCCACGACTCAATCACTTTCCAACACTGCCACATTGGGGATCAAAATTCCACATGAGTTTTGGAGGGGACAACATACCCAAACTTCATCAGGTCCCTTTATGAAAAGAATAACGTGGTAACTACAAATCTTCAGAATTCCTGATTTTTCTATTTCCATGCAAATACTTGAGACTTGTTAAAAAAATAATCTTTTAATTGAATAACTTCAGCTTTAAAACTTAGCTATCTTCTCTTACAAGACACCTATATTATCAAAGTTGGAAATAGTGAGGGACCAGTTTCCACTAAACTTTGCATTGCCATTTGTCCTTGCTTCTCCTAATTCATGTCTGTTTTCCCATCTCAACTTCCTGCCTTGCTGCCTTCAGGCCATAGCACCACGCACAGAAGAAACAACTTCCAAAAACTGTTTAAAATCTCCCACAATTGAGTATGAATAAATCTTTATAATAAATCCCTTATCTGTATACCTCCTAGTGGTTCTGCTTCTCTGATTAAACCTTAACTGATACAGAATGTCTGTATGGTGCATTTATATATTGTTTGAGAATACCCTATTACACCATAAATCAAGAAAACCAGGATGTATAAGACTCACAAGAAATGTTAACCATAGATAGTAAGGTAAACTATATCTTATAAGATATAGGAAGAACTCATAGCATATGTTAGTGAGTAGGCAAAGTACTATAAGTAATATAGGTAGAATTCATAAAACTTGTTAAATATAGGTAGCAAGTTAGTCATCTCTAAGTGAAGGTGGTGGGAGAGAGAAACAAATTGTGAACATTCCATGAGGCAGGATTCAGATGTGTGGTCTTTCTGTTCCACTTGTATAGTATCCTAAGTGTGCTGACTGCTTCATCTCTATCTTGTTGCTTCATCCTTGTGCTCTGATTAATCTTGACTGTGCTCTGATGCAAATTTTTACATTCAGAGTCATGCATTGCTTAAAGACGGGGATATATTCTGAGAAATGTGTTGTGCTAAAGTGTACTATGAAAGGGAACAGCAATGAATTTTCCTATCATCTACACTGGCCACAAGTTGTACGAGCGTGGGACCTCTAATTATGTTACTAAGTCTCTCTGTGCCTCACTTTCCTCATCTGTTAAATGGGAATTAGAATAATACCACCCCCACAGGGTTATGAAAATTAAATTACAGGTAGGGATTGTGGTTGGCACTCAGAAAGCACTCAAGTGAGTCTTAGCTAACTGTTATTAATGATTGTTTTACTATGGGGATGGGTAGAGATCATTTAAAAATCAAGAATCCCAAAGCAGACAACAACCCTTTCACTTGGTGTCAGACTTAATGTGTCAAATGCTTGGCTTTCTATCCTAAAGGTCTATGCTACCTTTGGGAGGGTCAACCTGTGGGTTAGCTAGGCACTCTTCCCCAACATACTTTGCAACAGGTTTGTTTACAACAAAATAGCCACAAACGTGAGTAATGCATTGTGCTGTGACATTACAATGGCTATGAAATCACTAAGCAATAGGGATATTTCAGCTCCATTATAATTTTATGGGACCACCATTGTATATGCAGTCCAATGCCATGCTGACTGTATTTAACTTGCCACCTGCTTTATACGGTTAATGAAACACTGAAAAAATTAGAAGCAAGTCCTTGACAAGAACATTCATTTTATTTTAAAGTAAAATTGCCGTGTGAGGATTTTGTTAACCTGACATTTTGTAGAAAGATTAAGTAGATACTGTAAGACCCTACATAAAACTGTCTAATCACCAGTCTAAAAACTTCAATATGACTCTATCACCTTAACTGAAGGAAATTTGAAATAAACACAGCTTTGATTTTTTTCGTTCTTTATTTCTCCAGGATTTCACTGCTACTCGAAAACATATAAAACTTATGAGTCTTCAAAACATATTTATATCAACTCTTTCTTAATTCATAATACATGAAGCTCAACATATATTAGGGCTAACAAAATCAAAATAGAAATGTTCAGTACTGATAATGTATCATACAGGACAAGACATTTAACTTTTAAAAAAAGCTATACCAACTAAGAGCTTTTAATATCATCTGGAGGTCTTCAAAGAAATTTAAGGGGATGAAATTGAAAGCATTTATATAAGTATTAAGCCCTGTACAGGATCCTGTTGGTTTCTCTGCAGCAGCCACTCTCTTCTTCCTTCTTAATAGAATTCCAGCTTTATTCAGGAACCTAAGAAGCTAGTGCCACCTCCACTACAGAAGTCAAGCTATTTGTGGCAATCCCATTCCCCTTAACTGGTTCAAGAACCAGAAATCATGCCAATCAACACATGGCATTCCATGGCAATTATTATTGGCTCAAAGGTGGACATGCGGCCTAAGTTGACCTATTCACACTAAATGAATAGAAAAAAGTCTCTATTTCTGTCTATCTGACATACACAGAATTTAAACTAAGAGAAGTTTCTTATATTTAAGGTAATATCTCTTAAAACTAAAATATTAAGATTTACAGAGAAATTTATTAAAGATACTAAAGGGAAACTAATCTGGAAAGTATGACATATTTCAAATATTTCAGAAAACACTACTTTTTAATACTATGGACATAGTTAATATATTAAGGACAAATTCTATAGTAGTGCAAATTCCATCTTGAAAAAGAAATCTCAAAAAATCACTGTTCTTTAATAATATTTGCATTTTTAGTCATTGGTAAACTTCAAAATTCAAATTGACTTATGCTGACTCAAATTTCTGTAGTTGTCATTTTACCCCATTATGATGATTACAATTATGACACACCATTATTTATTTATGTGTGAACAGAGTTGGAATACCGAGGGGGGTACACCTTTGTGTAACTTTAAAGAGAAAAAAAACCCTCCAAGTTTACACAAATAAGAAGAAAACTCATGAATTAACCTTTGCATTGAGTGAAGGGTACAAGAAGAAATCTCAAGGAATTTAAATCATGACCCAATATTTGCACAGTTATGGCAATCTAAATTCACACACCAGTGAAGTCCAAAAATCATCTAACAAATCATTTAACTCAGAGTGACCTCAGGTTGGTGGTGTCTGACTGAGATGACTAGCAGAGCAAACACAAACTCACACAGTACTTCAACTGAGGCCAATAGCAATAGTAAAAAAAACACTTATTTTAAGATGCGGGCTAATTGCAGAAATGTTAAAATCTTTAAAAAAAAAAAAGTATCTCAAAATTAATGAAATGTGGTATAAATTAAACGTGATTAAAACATTTTTAAAAGACTAAAAATATATTAAATGTTGCTATTAATATGGGAGAGCCAAAGAAAATACTTTTTAATTACTGGGGCCTGTAGTTTTAAATTCGGCTGCTGATGAAATTAGTCTCCTCATACATTTTCACAAAATCAACCATTTTGAAACAGATGAATTTCTAATGTGCATCCATTGAGTCTTCCTCTTAACCCTGTTAACACTTTAACACATGGCTAGAGAAGCAGCTTAGTTTTATCATAGGATTCTAGCCAAGGAAGACAGTAAAATCTTGGGCATTTATATGAATGTTATTTTAAGTATATTATACCTTCTAGATGTTATTAATTGGAATTTATTCCATATTAGAAAATTTAATTTCTCAAGTTTCAACTCTTACAAGTATTATCTTAAGTCAAATTGTCAATTTCCATTTGGGAGTAGAATTACTGCTATAGACTAATCTGCTTTTAACCAAATGAACAGAAAAAAATTCTGCCTTACTCCAAATTATTTAGTTTTTTCATAAACTATTTTCTTACTCAGAAGTTAAAAAAATTCACCTACCAGAAGAACATGTTTTAGCTCTCCTAGAGCTTAGAATCTAATTGGAAAACAAGATATACATCTTGAACATAAAATGTAAATAACACAAATTTATTCACTCAATATACACTGAGAATCTGTTGTATATGCCAGAGATTGTGCAGTCATTTCAACCAGGGTTCCTCCTCTGAACCACAAAACACAGAGAATTATTTGAGAGACTATTTTCTCAATTCTCCCAAGTACGGTACATATAATTATTTTAGATGCACCGGACAGAAGGAAACCCAGTAAAGGATGGCTAAGAAGAAAAAATGATGAGTAAGATTTATTTTTTGCTTTCAATAAACTAGTTGCAAAGATAAATAAGTAAACCAATCATTAAGGTACAATTATGGGAGCACTGAGGAATGACCTCCAAAAAACATATCCTACAGAAAATAAATTAATTAATTAATAAAGGAAAAATCCAATGAAGGAAAAAATTATATTGACTGAGATAGTAAAGAACTTGAGAAAGTGCATGATTTAAATATTTGGAATGTAGATACAAAAGATATTATAAGAATTGATAATCATTTGTATAAAGACACAGCCAGGCAATTGGTAGATACTTGAAAGTTGATATGCCTATTTCCTACCAAAAGTTATCTTTTCTATACGAGGAACTAACGAAAGCATCTTGACTAGGTCCTTGCCAATCATGTAAAATAACATTAAGAGAAGTGAATCGTAACTCTCCCAACATACCAGATTTATGTTCATTGAGATTTTAGCTTCAGCCATATGTATACATAGATTAGAACTACTCTGCTAAGGTTGTGCTGAGTAATAAAGTTTACAAAACTGCCTTTGAGAGGTAGTCTGACGTGTCAATATCTTTTAGCTTGGAAGATAATATTTTGAAAAACAAAAGAGGTAAAAAATGAGACTGGCTAGGTTCCCTAAAGTAGATAATATATGAGCAGTTACAAAGGTTGAAACCTTTGGATTTAATCTGATAGACAATATGGAGTCACTGTAGGGTTTCAACTGATAAAATCAGTTGGGCAATTTATACAGAATGAGTGAAAGAGGAAGGCAAAATTATCAAGAGAACATTCAAACTATGCACACAATTCTGTGATTAATGCTAAGAATCTAGTTTAAAGTAGAGTAACTGGGAATAAAAAACAAGGGAAAATCTCAAAGAAAAAATATTAAGACCTAACTAATTGGGTAAGTTAACTAAATGGATAAGTAGTAAAGTTTAGATTAAAATACCAGGGTACTTCAAAAAGGTCACGGAAAGATTGGTATTCTCTTTCAATTCTATTTTTCCATGAACTTTTTGAAGTACTCTCATGTCATTAGCCATCTGAACAACAATACTAGTTTACATGTTAAGGACCTAAATGAAAATGATTTTATCTAAAAGATGTGAATAGATTATGCAGTAGAGGGAAAAGGGAGGGCCTTTAAGTTAAAAGCAAAACATCAAAATATATCAAAACAGTTTTTAAAATCATTTATAATCTTTGCAACAAGATGTAACCCTACAAAACTGATTACATTATAGTAACAAGTCTTAAACTTTTTCTCAATCTATAAACAATCAGTTCTCTTCTTTAGAATACAAGATTCAAGTCAATCTACACCCTAGTGCTCTATCACTTGAAATACATGATCACAAAAACTTGGAAAATATTTGTTTTTAAATTAATACCCTTTAAAATTAAATAGCCACTGAACATGTGGCTTACAAACTTTCCTAGGAGCACATCCCTTTTTCTATTTTTCAAACAAAATGTTATAGGGTTGTCCAATAAATAAATCAGAGAAAAAATCAGAGCTGCTTTAATGCAACCTAGAAGTGAGGGCCCTGAGCTCTATCTCCATGGCAACTCTAAGAAACATTCGGGCTCTGCAGAACAAAGTTTTAAAATAAAATGGAAAAAAAGAACATAGTATATTGCTTTCGTCCAGTGGAATAAAATCAGCACAACTAATACTAAAATGAAATTAGTTATCTGATTGACAGATTGAGATATACAACAAGTGGAGTAGGTAAGCAGTACTTGAAACCTGAATATAATAAAAACGTTAATATTTGTTTAGAGGAAATGGGTGGTCAATAATTATTTACTTCAACAATTTGGGCAAATGAAAATTATCATGAGAGGTCATATTAGCTTAACTTTAATTACTTTCCCATGTTCATACCACTGCTTGGCTTCTAAGCATAAGTTTCAGGAAAAGAGTTTGATTAACTGCTGAGTTAAAAAGATCTCCTACTACTTTTACCTTTTAGTAAAGCTACTGTCTACAAAGACTTCCCACAAGAATCACGGACTATAGGATTGCTCATGTCTGGTTGCTTGTATCTCAACCTGGATTCATTAATTCACCCATTAACATACCAATGCTGGTAGTCCTTTGCCAGTTTTATGAGGCAAAACCACAATATGTCAGGTTAACAAAATCCTCACACAGCAATTTCACCTTAATATACTGCCTGTCAAGGACTTGCTTCCATGATATTCAATAAATCACTAATTCTATAAAGTAAGTTGCAAGTCAAATAAATGCAAAATTTTGCATCAGACCACAATCAAGATTAGTCAAAACACAAGCTGATTATTTAAAACTACAATTTTATGGGCGAGAAGGAGCGCAACAGTATGATTTCAATGCAACTGGCAGCCCATCTCAGTTTTTAATGGTGCTTACAGTTATACTTAACTAAACTCTGTTACTCCCATTTCCGATGATTAAGCTAATTGATTTGAGACAGCATGATATAATAGAGTTTTGAGGACATGAACATACTGGTTCAATTCCTGGTTCTGCCACTTATTAACTATGTGTCTTTGAGATGGTTAACAAACTATCTAGAAATATCTAAGCCTAAGCCTATTTTCTCAATGTAAATTCTCAATGAAGGAATTCTTTCTTCACTGGGCTACTCTGAGTTTAAACAGATGTAAGAAATAAGCATGATAACAGTAAATGTTCAATAAGAAAATGAATGCTTCCTTCCCTCTATCTCTGTTGACAGAAAATTGTCAACTTTAGTAAAGGTCACTATATAAACTCTCTATGCTCTCTAAGAAAGAAGATCATTAAGTAAGAAATCTCTTATCTCTGTATTTACAGTCATGCAGTTAAGAAAGTCAGGGTGAATACAAAAGGAAAAAAAAATGAAAGGGAAAATTTACGGTGTACGTGTAAGTGAACACATACCTATTAAAGACATCCACCTGCACTCCCTCCTATGCTCAACAGGAACAACAGAATATGAACTGGCCAAGCCTGTCCGTACTGTCCTCTAGGCTAATGATCATGGTCATTGCTAGCATTTGGTTCTCTTTTGACAGTTATTAAACCATGATGGATAAGTACAATCTAAGCAAGTATCTTTACATAGAATAGCCCATGCTTGAATACATCCTTACATTCTTGTTGACCATGCTACAGACCTTCTGAAGAAGGTTCACACTGGACTTGAACTACTCATGGACTGACAAAAGGGACAGAAATTAATCCCAGCAAATCCTAAAACCCACATTATACTCTGGACTGTGAAGTTGGTTGTCTGAGAGCTATCTTATTAAATAATTCATTAACAATTTACTGGGTAACTAGTAAGTACTAGGCATTAGGGCTTTCCCTGAACTGTCAACAGGACCTGGAGAGGATGACTACTTTTTCAGGCCTAACACTGTACCAAAAAAATGGGTAGAAATGGTGAGAAACCCAAACCAAATAATAGTCTAGGGAACTGACATGAGAGCAGGTCAACTTCCCACTGTCTAGCACTAGTTTCCCAAAGAAAAGTAATTCATACTCTGATTCTCTTCTATACCTTACTGATAAAAATTATTTGTATAGGTCATTGTAATGACCTTTGTGACTCAGTACCGGGTGCAGGAGATAACACACATCAGAGAGAACTATCAAGGAATTAAGAAAAACATTTTTAAGAACCATTGCTGTATGTTTTCTTCGTGTCCTCTTTCCATCCTAATGATATTATTCCTTTTCTTTGAATCCATTCTAATTTCTCCAAATTCATTTGTAAACACAGAAAAGAACAGGATAAGTAACCAAAATAAGGCTCTTGCAATATATAAGCCTTTACATGTTTACATTTTACACTTCCAGTAAAAAATACACATGATTGCATTCATATTAAATTTCCAGTTTGACATTTAAATGAGCACTTGTGTTCTCAATCTCATAAGCAAAACAAGTCTAAAAGAAAAATATTAAAAATTCAACTAAAAAACTATAATAATTATACAAATTAGACTAATATGACAGAAACTATGACCAACCATCACATTAAAAATGTACTTTTATTTTTCTCCTCCATTCTCTTAAGACAAGATTTAAAAAAAATTTTTATAAGCAAATTCACATTTATACATCATAAAGAGCTGCCAGTACATATACAATACAAAGCAGCATATACAACATAAAGAGAAGCAGCATATTCTAGGGTCCTCAAAAGTCTGGAAAACAATCAGAATTTCTACTTGGGAAAAAACTGCTGAAAATATTAATCTAGTAAAACCTAAACCTAATGATGCAGTCTGATCTTACTAACTAAATACATTTTAATAGAGCACCTATATATTTTAGTGATGCAGGAGCTTTCAAGTGTCCCATGAAAAAGATGGCTATTTTGCTCTGTACTATTAGAAAAGAGTAGTCAATAACAAATGTCTCTAAGAAAAGTACAAAGTTATATAAATAAAAACAAAAGCAAAGACACCAACATCAGGGGTGCTCATTAGACTGATACAACTAAAGCAGCACACAGTCTTCGAATATGGGCAAACAGGTGTCTATTTTACTTTGTTATCTAACACCCAAGAGCAGCCTGTTTGGCTTCCTACAATAATTGTGACACAGAAGGCAAAACAAGCCTTCTCAGGAAATTTACACATTGATATAGCAACTCAAAGAACATGAAAATCTCACATTCTTTCTTGCACGTATAAAAGAAGTCAAAATTTTGAAACCCCTTGAGTTGCATATAACTCAATTGAATTGAATACAACTATGAATTATGTTAAACCTTAATCATCTCAATATCTGATCTCACAACTCTCATATGGTAGGAATTAAGTAAATGGCCCAAAAGCTTATTAAGCAAAAAAAAAAAAAAAAAAAATATGTTATTTGCAAGTAAAGTAAAATTACTTGCAAAAATACTATTCAGGTGCAAATTTAAAATTCACCTTCTCAGCCCTGAAATGAATAAAAAGTTTCTCTGACATAAGTGTAAGTAATAATTACCAGAGAATGGATAAAATTAAATTTAAAAACTTTTTATAAGAAAAAAAAAATACATGTCCCTTACCGATATAGTCTTCTATATTCATTATTTAAGCACATTCACAAAATTACACATGAAAAAATCTTCAGCTTCTAAAACAATCTATAATCATCTGAACCAATCTGAATTATAACCTGACAGGTTTAAATTTTATAATTTTAAGAATGCTCCAGAATTTCCCATTGGTAACATAGTCTGTAACTGACAATAGTTACTTTTCTTGTGGAAGTGACTAAATTTTATTTAAGAAGAGAAATGGTTAAATCAAACAAATGCTAAACATTTGTTTAGTTTTCAAGATTTCAGAACTTGCTGGCTCAAAACCAAACACTGAGTAGCCAAAGGTCAAGGGCAACATATTTGCAAAAGCAGCAACACCTGACCCAAAGGTGGCTTGGAGGAAATAAAAGGGAGCAAAAGCAGTCAGAAAAAATTAGCTTTTTCACACTGTAAATATCAAAGCAAAGTGACTGCTTTAAAAACTCCTGTACATAATAAGCACCACAAATTTATGTGAGTTAAAATTCTAATAAACACCTATTAGCAAAAACTTTTCTATATTATTCTAATCCTCTGGGGTTGCTGCTGTCAGTCCTACGGCAAAAAGCAAAACAAGCAATATAGCAAAAACTAAAGACAAGGGGTGACAAATGCTTATCATTTCAAATAAATAAATCAGTATACTTGTAATGTCCCACAGTGGCAAGATCCTCAGGCTGTGTGTGGACCAGCTTCCAGTGTGACCAGAGCAGGGCAGTGATGATTAGCAGGGAATCTCTGGAACCGGTTCTTGAGTGGGTCAGAGGGGTCAGCCTTCACGGACTATGAGGTGGTATTGTCTGGGGGAGCTGCCTGTTTTACCCATGTATGATGGATCCAGGGAATTAAACTTGCAACCTTAACTGCAGTAGGGGTAGTTTAGTACACCTATGTGTGGCCCTGTCCAAACTGGCTTGAAGGGAGCCTTTTCCCAGACTTTTACCCATACTGTGTCATTGGGTTGGAACTAGTGTGCCCATTTTCCTAAAGGAATGGGAGTTTGTTCCAAAATTGCCCTGGTTATCTGTCAGAAGGTCCTGGCCAGTGATTGCAAGTATTGTGATATTTCCATCTCCCTCAACTGGTGGGAATCCCCCTGCAGTCTAGCTATAAGGGGGGGTGGGGTGGGGGTGGGGGTCTCCCATACATGATTTCAAAAGGGGAGTATTCTGTTGGCCCTACCTACACCGGACCTGCAACAAGGCTAAGGGATGCATATCTATCTAGGGTAGCCCCATTTCCTGGCAAAGCTTGGCTAATGTGGTCTTTTGGGTCCGGTTCATGTGTTCTATTTTCCCTGAGCTCTGTGGTGGGTATGTTGTGTGGAGCATCTATCATATTCCCAACATTTGGCCAGTCCTTGAACAACCTCTGCAATAAATGCTGGCCAATCGTCCAATCCTATAGTCAGAAGGAGTCCGTATTTTGGTACTATTTCCCTTAAAAGGGCCTTTGTGACCTCCCATGCTTGCTCAGAACGCATGGGCAGTGCCTCCATCCATCCAGTGAATGAACATATCATTACTAACAAATATTTGTATCCCTTGCAGGACTTTACTTTAGTGAAGTTCATTACCAGGTCTCTGAAGGGTGATGTCCCAATTAGCTGGACTCCAGGGGCTGGCCAGTTCCCTCGCTTGGCTTTGTTTTGGATGCAGGTTGAGCATCAGGAGCTGACCTGGGCAGAGAGGGAAGCCAATCTTGGGATGAAATAGTAGCAACACAGTGTGGTCTCCAGGGCTGTTCTTCCCCAGTGAGTCAGTTCATGATACTCCAGAACTAGTTAGTGGGACAGTCATTGAAGAATTATTAGTCTGTGATCTGGGAGCTTTACCATCCTTCAGGGGTTTTAATTTCACCTTCTTTTTCTGCCCATTGTGTCTCTTCCTTGTGTACTTTAGTTGTTATGCTGTCTCTGGCACCAGCATGATTTTGGCAGTCTTATTCCGGTCTGCAGCAGGCTCTGTTTGGGCAGCCGCTTTCTTGGCTGTCTGGCCGGCCAGCTGGTTTCCTTCAATAATCCTGTCAGTCCCCTTTTGGTGTCCTCTGCAGTGTATAATAGCCACTTGGGTGGGTGCCCATATTGCTTTGAGGAGCTGGAGAATTTCTTCCTTATTTTTGATTGTCTTTCCGTCTGCCATTAGCAGGCCCCTTTCTTTGAATAGGGCCCCATGGATGTGTAAGGTCGTAAAGGCATATTTAGAGTCGGTGTAAATTTTGACCCATTTTCCTTTTGAGATCTGAGTGCTTGGATTAGTGTCCATAGCTTTGCTTGCTGTGCTGACCAATCTTGTGGCAAGGATTTTGCCTCTATGAGTTGTTACCACCTATCCAGCTCTTTATTGTCTTTAACTGCTCCCGTCTGTGAACAGTTCAATGTCTGGGTCAGTCAGGGCAAGTCTGTCAAATTGGGCCTGCTGGAGTATATTTCATCCATTAGTTCTTCACAGTCGTGGTCCAGGAAGCCCTACTCAGCAGGTAAGAATGTGGCTGGGTTCAGAGTCCACACTGTTTCAAGGCATACCCAGGGGTTTTCACAGAGGAGTCCTTAATAGTGAGTCATCTTGGAGTTGGTCAACCATTTGTACCCCTGACTATTCATTAGGATGGTCACCGCATGTGGGACCTTTACATTAAGATTTTGTCCCAAAGTGAGTTTGTTTGCCTCTCGGATTAGGGAAACAGTGGCTGCCAGGGCCTGTAGGCAGGGTGGCCAGCCAGATGCCAAGGTATCCAGTTGCTTGGGTAGGTATGCCATCAGCCTCTGCCAGGGTCCTGTGATCTCGGTGAGGACCCCCAAAGCCATATGATCTCTCTTGTGTACAAAGAGGTCAAAGTCCCGAGTTATATGTGGAATTCCTAAGGGCAGGACCCTGGGTTATTTCTGAGAAGGCATGTTCTTGCTTTGGACCACACACTAGGGTCCCTTTTCAGCTCCTCTGACTGCCTCACATAAAGGTTTAGCCTTTTCCGAATATCCCAGTATCCAGATTCAACGGAATCCAGCAGCCCCAAGGAATTCTCAGACATTCCTCCTGGTATTTGGTCAGGGTATAGCACAAATTGCTTATTTTCTCTCTAATCCCCATGAGCAGCATCTTTCAGAGATGTGGTACCCCTGGTATCCGACCTTCTGTTGACATATTTTTTTCCCAGGACACTTTATATCTTAAGTCAGAGAGCAGGCTCAGTAGGGCTCTTGTTCCTTCCCATCAGTTTTCCTGTGTGGGACTGGCCAGAAGGTCATCAACATATTGAAGCATGGTACAATTCAACCAGTCTCCAGGAAAGGCAGCTAGGTCTGAGGCTAGCGCTTCTCCAAAGCATGTGGGTGAATTTTTGAACCCTTGTGGCAGTCTGGTCCAGGTCAATTGAGCTTTTCTTCTTGTGCGGGGGTTTTCCCACTTGAAGGCAAATGGTGGCTGACTCTTGGGTGCCAGTTGGCATTGGTTGGGATTTTCCCCCTTTTTTCAGACATTCATTTTTCCAGTGGCCAAGCTCCCTATAGTAAGCACACTGGTTGGACTGTAGGGGTGTTCGTCCTTGTCAGTGAGGATTCCTCTTTTCAGATGCAGAGTTTTGGTCTGAATTGAGCGTTGCTGCCAAGAGTGCCACTTTTTGCTTTAGGCGTTTATCTGCCTCCTTTTGGGCCTCCTGGTCCCGATGGACAAAATACCTTATTGGCCACCTCCAGGAGCTGTGTGGCATTCATCCCAGCAAAACCTTTCAGCTTTTCAAGTTTGTGACGGATGTTAACACAGGACTAGGCCACAAAGGCTGTGTTGACCATCCGTTGATTCTCGGCAGCCTCAGGATAGAATGGTGTATAGACCTGGAAGGCCTCGCATAGCCTTTCATAGAACTCTGCAGGTGGCTCATCCGGTTTGTGGGTCACAATGTTTGTTTTGGACATGTTAGTGGGTTTTCTGGCTTTTGCTCCCAGCCCTTGGAGGAAGGCCTCTCTATATCAGCAGAGTCGATTTTTCCCTTCTTCTTCAATGAAGTCCCAGTTAGGTGTGGCATCTGGTGCAGCGTTTCTTGCCCAGTTCTCGGGATCCAGGGTGGCTGTGGGGACCTGATCTTGTAACCATTGCCTGGCTCCTGCCAGGATATGTCACCATTCCTCAGTACTAAAGAGGGTAAGGAGTAGCTGATGACAGTCTTCCCAGGTGGGCTGATGGGTGAGGAAAACCGACTCCAAGAGACCGATGAGAGCCTGGGATTTTTCTGAATATGATAGATTGTGGTGTTTCCAATTCAGAAGGTCCATAGTTGTAAATGGTTGGTAGTAGAAGAGGGGGCACCCTGGCTGTATGCTGCCATCTGGGCTAATCTGCTGTGGGCCTCGGGTTTCCCACAGGGGCATCTGGAGGACTGGGACCTGTTGGGTGGAGAGGAGTCGCCCTCCTGTCGGTTCAGGACTCTGCAGCGGTGCCTAGGTCCAGGCATCCCTGAGGGAGCAGGATATGGTGGGGGCAATTGTTCTTCATCTGGATCTCCTTGATATTTAGGCCTTTTGTTTCTTGTTGGCTGCATTCTGGCATTCGTACTACCTGTGCAGTGAGTACACTTTCTCTTATGAACATAGAACCGGATCCAGGGTGGCAGGGTCAGAGCTATTGCCAACAAGGAGTCTATGTATGGAAATTGGTCCAGGTGCCCTGGTTCCCCTGTTATGACCTAATAAACTGCTCAAACCTTTGGGAGGTCTAGAGTCCCTTCTGAAGGCCACCAGACACCAAAGGTGGGAGATTCCAATTCACAGAGGGTCCAGAGTTTTCCAGGGGTCATTTTAATTCTGTACTCCCCAGAGTAGCCCTTCTGAAAGTTCTTTAACATACATTTAAGGGCAGTAGGTTTTGAAGCACTTATCCCCATATTTAATTTTAGGCTCTTGCACCTGCCTCAGGTGTTTATATCCCAGCTAACGTTGGTACAAGGATTGGAAGGTTAATTTAGATTGCCAGTACTCAACTAAATGTCTAACCAAGCAAACAAACAAAGAGAAAAGAGGAGCAGTCGTCCTAGTCCCAATCGGGGCCAATTCCGCTGACACAGTAATTGATAAAAGCACTTCTACCCCCTGCTGTCGGCACAAATACCAACTAGATTCAAATCAGAGAAACAAAGCATAGCCAGGAGCCCTCCAGGGTATACCTATACAGAACAGCAGAAGAAGGCTTGGAAAATCAGAAAAAGGGAAAGAGAATTTTAGCGGCTTCCAGACATCCTGTCACTGCACACATGGAAAGGAATCCTCACCACTCTCATGCATCCCCCATCAGGGGGAACCTACTCAAGCAAAGTCTTCATGCTGTAGGACTGGCCTTCCCACCTCTGCCAGTTAGCCATCAGGGCAAGCCACTGCCATCCAGAGAGAGCATGCTTCTCACAGGTTGAGAGGAGTTTAAGTTGTAGTTGTATGGCAGTCACTTTAAAGAGGAAGAAATGGAGAAGAATGGAGAGTAAAAGAGAATAAAGTATTGCCTTGTCAGAATTTAGGCTGGGGACTCCAGGAGAGACTTACCAGCAGCAGAGACATGGGAGCAAAACAGTCCCAGTGGCCACTTGCCTCTTGCAGCTAGAGTCTTCTCTGGTGCCCAGAGCTTTCCAATTTTTGCCAGTGATTAAATTAGGCTCTTGAATTCCAAAGACATAGAAATGAACAACGTACCCAGCAGTAAAGCATGCAATGCTTTATTAAAAGAGGAGATAGACTTAAGCATAAGGGGGGGGGGGGAGTAGGCTCCCCCCTAAGTGGCTGAGTGGGGGCTTCACCCCTGGGGATGTATGGAGCTAATGAGTGGGGAGGGGAACTCTATGGCAGAATGGGCAATGGATCTCCCAGAGTAAATGAAAAAGGACATGTTCCTCCTTGGAAGTCAAGTAAGCATTGCCTAGGTCTGAAAAGAAGCATTTGCCTCTTTTTCGGGGGGCCCCAGGGAGCACTCAGACATGAACAAAGGCTTTCCCTCCACTGCACGTAGGACCCATTCCAGATCCCTCCCTGCAACGGAGGCACAAACAAAGGGTGGGGAATTTCCTCTCCCTTTTGGTAGGGGAAACAATCTGGCATCCACCTGGCCACATCCCCTGAGGGACTTTGGGTCCATCTTTGCTAAGGTGTTTCCGTATAAACCACAGACCTGGTCCAGTACACCAGGGACTGGAATCACCATTATGCCATATGACGTGACCACAGAACCACAGGTTAGGACCCACTCAGAAACCACGGCGTAGCCTTGGTTCCACACATAAACATACAGACCAAATTCACACCAAGGTTAAAATACTTTTCCCTCCCCCAATCCTGACCTGATCTGAACAGATGGACGTCCTTAAAAGGACAGACCTCACTACAAGGTCCTTAAACAGACAGATGTCCTTATTTTTATTTATTTATTTATTTATTTATTTTGTCTTTTTCGTGACTGGTAAGGGAATCACAACCCTTGGTGTGGTGTCGCCCGCACCACACTCAGCCAGAGAGCGCACCGGCCAGACCTATATAGGATCCGAACCCATGGTGGGAGCGTCGCTGTGCTCCCAGCGACGCACTCTCCCAAGTGCACCACGGGGCGGCCCCAGACAGATGTCCTTAAACAGATGGACCCTCAGGGAGGCCCTCTGGGAGGTAATCAAGCTTCCCTTCCACCCGGAGGTAGGCCTGAACTGAACTGAATACTGGGGTGGGGGAGAAGTCCTATCTGTCCTGCAGGTGGCAGGGGTCTGGCTGGTCCTTCCCTCTGTTGACTCTGGTCAGGCAGGCACTCCCTAGGATCAGCGAGGTCCCATTGTCTGAGGTCCAGACAAAATGTCCGGGTGGCACCTCCTCAGTCCTCTGTGGCATCGCTGATCTTCCAGGTCACCCCACCCAGACTGGTGGCTCAAGGGGCCAGTCCCAATCGCTTCCCAGCCAATGCACCAGAAAATGTTATGGAATGGAATCGACAGAGAAGCAGTAGGCACTCAAAGCGTTGGAGAGTCAGGTATTTTATTACCTCAGCAGGCCCAGATGAGCCAGCACTCCAAGATCTGAGCCCCGAGTTTAGGTCTTACAGGGTTTATATAGGTGGACTCTTGCAGGTTCTTTTAAGTTTTGTTTTCTCAGCATTCATGTAGCCAGTGCAGTAGGCATTGTGATAAGCAAGCATGTTTACAAAAGCAGGAGTGTGAGCAGTTGATTATCAGTAAAGGTGATACAATAAGCAGGCTCTGTTTTAAAGGCAAAATAAGCTACTGAAAGAATTAATTTTGAATTTTCCCAACAAAGTTCTAGCTATGGAATTTCATTTATTGCTCAAAAACTGGGAGCACCTCTTTCTTATGGAGCATTTAAAGAAAAGTTTCAAAATCGTTATCTTGCTTTTCCAAGTGTCAGCAAAATTATGTAAGTGCATGAGCTGTGAGGCCTGAAGATAGTAATTTCTAACAATTTTTAAAAGGATCAAACTAAGGGGCCGGCCCGGTGGCGCACTGCTACAGTGCGATGCTTGGGAAGCCGCTGAGGGTTCGGATCCCACATACAGACCGGCCGCTCACTGGCTGAGCGAGGGGCGGGAGCAACGCCGAGGGTTGCGATCCCGTGGCCGGTCCCGGTCCGGTACGGGCGCGACACTGAGGGTTGCGATCCGTTGCCGGTCATGAAAAAAGACAAAAAGAAAAAAAAAAAAAAAAAGGATCAAACTAAGTGAAAACTAAATGTTTTAAAATTCAATTAAAAAGGAAATTTAAAGCTTAATGCCATTTTCTTTGAAGTCCAATAAACATATATGAGGGTACTTCAAAAAGCTTCGTATTTTTTAATTCTGTTTTTCCATGAATTTTTTGAAGTACCCTTGTGTACGGACATATACATATATTAAAAGACACAGAATACATATATGAAACCGTGAATTAATGCCACTCTTTAACAAGTGATCAAAGATGACAGGTGAATTTCTGGGTGCCCTTTAATGTTAACCAGGCTCAGATTCACAATTTTATCAGTACTGAACCCATTACTACCTCTTTGAAAGATAGATTTACTCATGTACTAATACTTGTTTAATTGAGTTAATTAATTACAGCCTAACCCAAAAGCTCAAACAGACCTCACACAGTATTCAAAGTGTAGCTTGAAATCTAACCTCCTTCCCTTTTCTTTAAACTGGCCCTGGGGATGAAGTCAATAAATTGTCAATTAATAACATACTTGCTTTGATGACTCTTCAGTAATTTACTATCATCCCACTTAATAAATTGTTTAGTAAAAGTTCTGGGATTTCAAGCAAGATACCTCTTCCATGGGAAAACTTATTTTAAGAGTTTTCTGCCAATAAAACAATAAGACAAACTGGCTGATAATCCTCCCACACTATTCTGTGTAGGTATAAGCATTCAACCAGTGAAGGTTTAATTTGTTCCGCCAACGGCACAGAAAACTACTTCAATTTACTCACTAAATAAATCTGAACGTTAGTCTCTTACATTTTGTTAAGGCCTAGGTTGAACTAGGGTAATTATAGACAAAAACAAACAGTCCTGAACCTAGTAGTGTCAGTACAATAAACATAACTAGTATTCCACTACCAGTGCCAAGATGTTCTCCTATGTATATGTTCTAACAAATTCTAACAGGAACTCATTGCTACCTAAGGCCAGCTTCCACCAGACAGCATTCTCTTTTCACTTAAAAGTCAGATACTCTTAAAATATAATGAAGATGTAAAACCTCTGCCACATTGGCCCATTTGGTACTGTAGACATCTCTTCCCTCCTGTCCACGTATAAGAATAAACCTGTTTACTCAGATTCTTAGCCTCTTACCTGCTCTCAGGGAAAATTCCCTAACTGATATATTTATCCTGTCCACATAGCTCTCTGGCCTCTTATCCTATAAACGACAGATCTCTGTCTTCATGCCTTTAATTCACTGTAAGGACTTGTCCTCCAATTGGCCAGATGCCAATCAGCTCCATGAATCCACTTCTCATTTATTACAATGAATGTGCCAAATATGGAGGAAAACTTTTGTATTTTTAGTCATCTGATAAAAATAAATAGCATAAACAGAATAAAAAATTAAGAGTTAAAAAGATAGTGGTACTATAAATTAAGTGAGAAACAGGCACTTTTTGAAAAGCACTTTCTGACTAGTACTAAGACAGCGTACAATACCAAATAGCTAATGCCAAAGTGGTAAACAAATAAGATAAAGAAAGTAGCAATGACTATTATCAAATGGGTAAAAGCTTGGATGTCAGTCCATTCCCTTATTTTTGCATCTTAAGAATATTATTATTAGCAATTAACTCCCATTATCTACCATTAAAGAAAGGTTTCTCATGTAACTTACTAAAGATTTTGTTTTTATTCAAAACCATTTATTAATTCAATAAACTTTTACTGAAAACCAACACTATGCCTAAAAGTAAACATTATGCACTCAGACATAAATAAGGAATAGTCCCTGTATTTGAGCTGCTTATAATTTAGTAAGAGACAATGACAAAAAATTAATTATTTTAATGTTTGAAGAGTGCTTGAACAGAGATATTCATAAGAGATTACAGAATGCAGCAGAGAAGAAATATGACTGGTACCTAACCTGTCTTGGTAAGGGAATTTGTGAATGTATTTTCAGTGGAGGTACGCTTGAGTTGAATAGAATGAAGAGGATAAAGTAAGAGAAGAAAATCAGTGAACTTTCTATGCACTAAAAATTGCATACACTGATGAAAATGGTAGGGGAGGAGAATGGCATGTTCATGGAACTGCAAGTAGTTCTGAAGGGGAGGATAGTATGCATATGAAAAGATATAAGGATAGAGCTATCCTGTTAATAAGTCTGAGCTTTATCCAGAAAACAATGAAGGAGCCATTAAAGAATATCTTAAAAGGGAGTGACAAGATTAGATCTATCTTACAGAAAAGTTTTATAAAAAGCCTTAGGATTTGTTGACTTTCCAGACAAGAAAGATGGGAAATGAGGGAAAGAAAAACTTTAGGCCAATCCCTAGGTTTATGACTGAATTGACTGGTTGATAATACTACCACCATTCATGTATAGAGAATACAGGTCAAGGTGCAGGCTTGGAGTAAAATGGTGAAGTTAACTTGGCAGTACTGGGTTTAATGTGCTTGTGAATTATCCAAAAGAAAATGCTCCACAGATAACCAAAATTTCATCTGTAGCTCAGGGAAAATATTGGGACTACTAATGTTACTAGATAGTACAAATTTAACATTTCATTTTTACAGAACTGATTGGAATTATCCAAAGTTGTGCATATAATATCAATTCCTTATAGCCACTGGATTCAATGCTTTATTCTATGAAAAAGAAATTGATTTTCTTTTAAAGCAATCATATTTGCCAATAGAAAATATGAATGTCATTAAAAGTTTTCTTCTTCCTGTATCCCTGAATATCCTCTCACAGAGAAATGCTTTCTGATTAACCAGAAAACAAAGGCTACTTTATTTCTGTTTTTCAGCTTCCAGTCACAAACTCTTGCCATTATAATAATTACTGACACTTTCCTGTGCCAAATCTTATTCTAAATGTTTTACTCACATGAATTTACTTAATCTTCATGACAACCCTATGCGGTAGATACTATTATTACTCCCATCTTACCAATAAGAAAACAAAGCTACTGAAGAGTCAGAAATTTGCCCATGATCACAGAGACAGTATGCAGTGAAGCCAACAATCAGTCCAATTATAAAGTCCATACTTGTAACCACTATACCATACCAACTGTCATAAATTATATTACTCTAATAAATTAGGATCGCGCAAACATCAAAATTTATTCAGAACCTATGGAGAACTACAGATAGAAACAAGCAAATGAGTGTATATGGAAAAGGAGCTCATGTTAGTGAGACATACAAAAGAAACACACACTCTAAAGCTGCATTTTATGCTGGAGTGTGCACAGAGTTTCTGCAGCTGCTTCAAAACCTTGGTACTACTGGAATTTTACTGTTGCACTGACTGGCCCTAGGACGCACCCACCCTTAATATATTTGGAGGATTCTTCATTTGTAATGCCACCTCATTTCCTTTAATGATGGTACCACTATAGAGAAAATATGGCTAGTTATAAAGTTAAAGCCCTGTATAAATCACAGGGGAGTCTGCCCCATAGGAGAAATACATGCTAAACATCCTTAGAACCACTTTTGCAAAACAACACTTTATCTCTTCTCAACTGGTTTTAAACAACAAAGACAGACCTTTTCATCATGTTCCTCAGAAAGAATAATTTTCACTGCTATTTAGCACAGAAATGCTACAGTGCTAATCTGAAGCAAACCCTACTAATATGGCTGGAGAGTTTGGAGTTATGGCCAGAGGAGTCAAATAATGGCCAGAAAATTCAATATCTTTAACCCCTGGGATAATGACTTGAGAGCAGCCTTGGTGCCCCAGAAAACCTGCTTTCTTAGAGATAGTTGAAGCAAAGAGCTACAGGGAAACAAAATTACAATAAAAGCCCTATTTTTTGACACTATGAATACTGGTTCATTTGATGGAGGAAAAGATAAAGTGAGAATCACAAGAAAAAAAACATAAATACTCTAAACATTTTATTAAATGTAAAACAAATGTATATTCATTAACTAATCTTTTAATGCAGGTAGAGCAAAGGACTTTAAATTCGAGCTCTGCTTCATCCTACAAAAACACATCTAATGCATCATCTACAATTTCTACTTTCAACTTTGTTTTAAAAAATAGTATAAGTTCCTGTTCCATAGAGTTATTGTGAGGAAAAAATGAGATAATACCGTTAAAACAGTACTTGACACTAATGGGCACTCAGTAACAGCTAATATTTTTATTATGTAAACAGAACTTGGTTTACAAAACAAAATGTCACTATATTAAGTCATCTGATCTTTTCAATATCCCTATGGGTAGGCTAGTGTTTAATAATATTCCCATTTCCCAGGTGAGAATACTTGAGGTAAACAGCACATAAGGAACAAACACCCAATAATGATATGGCTGAGGCTTGAATCCAGCTCTATGAGAGTGATGGAGGCAATCCCTTTTGAATAGGTAACTGACAGAAAAAGCAGAACTGATAAGAGAACTCAGAAAGACCATCATATCTCCCAGAAAACACTCTTTCAAAAATAATACCTAGACTGAAAGGGACAAAGCAGTAAAGACCTGGAAATCTGTACACTTAACCAAACACATATCAGGGTTGGTCACAAACTGCTTTGGGATACAGCAACAACTTTAAACAACATGCAGACATGCTCAGCAGGAAAGTCAATAAGCGGCAGTCTACCACATACCCATGCACCTGCACTGTACAACCTGATGGCCCATTGAGCCCACAGATATTGAGCCTGGCCTAATAGCCAGTCAGGCAGCACCTCTGCACCACAAACTATCAAACAGCCAGTTGGCCCTCTGTGCCCCAACACACCTGGCCTGGATTCTCCGACCCAGCAAAACAGAGCCAGTGCTGGCACAAACTCCCATAGGCGAGGCCACTGAGGTATTTGCAGACATCACTGAAGACAATTACAACCAAATAAACTGCAAAAAGATTCCACTACTGAATCCACCCAAATCCAAAGCCAACAACATATCCAACAGACATCCTAGGACCCACATACAGGAAAAAAGTCATTTCTACATAATTTACTACGTAAAACTGGGAAAGGCAACTATTCCATTATATGCACAGATATCAACTTAGAGACACAGGAAACATGAAAAAGCAAAGAAATATGATACTCCCAAACGAACACAATAAGTCTCCAGTAAGAGATGCCAAAGAAAAGGACAGTTATGGGATGCCTGCAAAGGAATTTCAAATATCTATTTTAAGGAAACTCAAGGAGATACAAGAGAACACAAATAATTTAATGAAATCAGGAAAACAATTCAGTACCTGAATGAGAAATTTAACAGAGATAGATATAAAAAAAAAAGCAAAGAAAAATCATGAGCTGAAGAATTCAATGAATAAAATAAAAAGTACACTGAGAATTTCAATAAATGGTGCGGGGAAAACTGCATATCCACATGCAGAAGAATGAGACTAGACTCTTACGTTTCACTATATGTAAAAATCAACTCGGAATGCATTAAAGATTTAAATGTAAAACCCAAAAGTGTGAAACTACTAGAAAAACGGATAGGGGAAGTGATCCATGACATTGGACTGGACAAAGATTTATTAAGTAACACTTTAAAAGCACAAGCACTAAAAGCCAAATAGACAAGTAGAACCGCATCAAACTAAAATGCTTTTGCACATCAAAGGAAACTGTTAACAGAGTGAAGAGACTACCTTCAGAACGAGAGAAAATATCTGCAAATTATACATCTGATGAGGGTTAATAACAAGAACATATAAGGAACTTAAAACAAAAAATACAGATAATCCAAACTGAGAAATAAGCAAAAGATCTTAACAGACATTTTCCAAAAGAAGACATACAAATGGCCAACAAACATATGAAAAAATGCTCAGCATCAAGGGAATGCGAATCAAATCAACAATGAGATACCACCTCACTCCAGTTAGAATGGCTACTATCAAAAAGACAAAAGAAAACAAGTGTTGGCAAGGATGTGGAGAAAAGGGAACACTTGTATGCTGTTGATGGGAGTGTAAAATTGTACAGCCATTATGGAAAACAGTATAGAGGTTCCTCAGAAAATTAAAAATATAACTAATATATAATATATAATACCACATGATCTCTCTCATATGTGTAATATTAAAAAAAAAAAAAGTTGACATCGACACAGAGAGTAGAAAAGTGGTTACCAGAAATGAGAAAAGGGAAAACATGGATCAGTTAGGCAACTGGTACATACTTACAATCAGATAGGAGGAAGAGGATCACCTACTGTGTTCTACTGCACAGTAGTGTGACTATGGTTAACAGTTAAATTTTGTACATCACATAAATAGCTAGAGGAGAGGCTTTTGAATGTTTTCACCACAAAGAAATGACAAATGTATGAGGTGAAGGTTACATTAACTACCTTGACTTGATCATTATTTTACATATATATGATATATGATATACATATATATATATATATATATATATATCTCTCATAACATCAGATTGTACCCCATATGAGCATGTACAATTACAATGTGTCAATTAAAATAAATTTTAAAATAGCATGAAATAAAAAGGATCTTAATAGACAATTCTCAAAAGTGACACACAAATGGCCAAAAGGCTTGTGAAAGAAATGCTAATCATCAGGGAAACAGAAATCAAAACAACAATGAGATACCACCTTCATCCAATTATAATGGCTATTATCAAAAAGACAAAAGAAAACAAGTGTTGGCGAGGATATGGAGAAAAGAGAACACTTGCATGCTGTTGGAAAACAGTATGGAGGTTCCTTAAAAAACTGAAAGGAGAAATATTATATGATCCAGCAATCCCACTACTGGGTATATACCCAAAGGAAATGAAGTCAGTACATCGAAGAGATATCTGCACCCCCATGTTTATGCAGCACAATTAACAACAGTCAAGAGATGGAATCAACGTAAGTGTCCAACAACAGATGAATGATAAAAGAAAAATGTGGTATATATACACAATGGAATACTGTTCAGCCATAAAAGGAATGAAATCCTGTCATTCGTGGCAACGTGGATGGACTTGGAGGTCATTATTTTAAGTAAACTAAGCACAGAAAGGCAAACATAATATGATCTCACTCATACCAGGAATCAAAACAAAAACCAAACTCCAGATTGATATTATAAAGACAGAGTAGAACAGTGGTTTCTTGAGACTGGTACATAGCGGAGGGACAACAGGGAGAGGTTAGCCAACAGGTACAAAATTACAATTAGACAGGAGGAATAAGTTCTGATTTTCTATCACACAGTAGGGTGACTATGATTAACAGCTCGTACATACAACACAAAGCAACCTAAAATAAAATGTTAGCCAATTCCAAACAAAATCTTTCCAATTTGTTTTCAAAAAGATTAAAGAAAAAATCCAAACTAAGTATAACCATCAGAATTTCAGGTCAGGGGCCGGCCTGGTGGCGCACTGCTACAGTGCGCCGCTTGCAAGCGCGGCAGCGCTCCCTCCAAGGGTTCGGATCCCACATACAGACCGGTTCCCGCTCACTGGCTGAGCGAGGTGCGGGCGCAACACCGAGGGTTGCGATCCCGTTGCCGGTCCCGGTCCGGTACGGGCGCGACACTGAGGGTTGCGATCCGTTGCCAGACACAAAAAAAGACAAAAAGGAAAAAAAAAAAAAAGAAAAAAAAAAAAAAAGAAAAAAAAAAAAAAAGAAAAAAAAAAAAAAAGAAAAAAAAAAAAAAAGAAAAAAAAAAAAAAAGAAAAAAAAAAAAAAAGAAAAAAAAAAAAAAAGAAAAAAAAAAAAAAAGAAAAAAAAAAAAAAAGAAAAAAAAAAAAAAAGAAAAAAAAAAAAAAAGAAAAAAAAAAAAAAAGAAAAAAAAAAAAAAAGAAAAAAAAAAAAAAAGAAAAAAAAAAAAAAAAAGAATTTCAGGTCAGTAAGCATAAATAAATGCTATAAAAGCTTTAATTTTAAAAATCTAGCCTCTAAAGTCTCAAAATTTCTGAATTTGTTTAGAAACATATTTCCCATGATTACAAGAAAGGGCTTTACAATCATCTCTCCTGCTCCCATACACACACATAAAACATTATACTGACATTACTGTTTATCACCGTTCTAGTCTATTTGTGCTGCTATAACAAAATACCTGAGACTGGGTAATTTATAAATAATAGAAATTTATTTCTCGCAATTCTGGAGGCTGAGAAGTCCAAGATCAACACACCTGCAGGTTCAGTGTCTGCTTCCAAGATGGTGCCTTACACGCTGTACCCTCACAAAGTGAAAGGGCAATAAGGACAAAAGGACCAAATACTGTGTCAAGCCTCTGTTACAAGGGCCTTAATCCCATTCACAAGGGAGGAACTCTCATGACCTCATAACCTCATAAAGGCCCTACTTCTTAATATTATCACACTGGTGGTGAAGTTTCAACATGAATTTTGGGGGCACCTTCAGACTATAGTAATCACCATCCTTGCATAAATATGCATTCACAATGTGTGCAGATAAGGGTTTCTTCATTTTTAAGGATACAGGAAGACTACACTAGAAAGATAAAGTCAAATTTACATTCAGTACAAGTTTTCATTTTATGTACTAGAAGAAAATGGCATATTATAATAATACTAGAAGTAAGAATCCAGGCTACATCCTACACGTATATATGGTACTTCCAAAATATTTTTCCATCATTAACTACATAGATAGTATCCTTATTTCTAGGGATCATAAGTTTATTAAAATTTTGTGGCTACTATAACTCTTCTTATCCTTGCCATGGGCTGTCCTAGAAATCATATGTACACAGGTAATTTCCAGATATATAATTAAACAGTCACCAAAGAAAACAAATAAATGAGCTCCATTTTTAGTATTAATAAATATTTGTATTATGGACATATTTATGTTCTGTTGCCTTTATTTGAACATGATTTATGACCATTCAGATTCTTTCTTTCAAATTCAGAACAGGTCCTTTCCAATCATAAAAATCCTTAACCTCTTTCATAACACATTTCAAAATATACTTCTATCGTTACTCCTTTTCTGTTTAGACTATTTATAAGCATAACATTATTCTGTGCATAAAGTTATAAGTAAAAAACTATGACACGTATTAATGTATTAATTACTTTTTTTAATTTTAGGAGGATATTTTTATTATCTGGTACTGAGAGAATTCTTTTTTTTTTTTGGAATTAACTTCTAATATGTCTCCATAACTCTTTTCTACATCTTAGTTATTATGAATATCTGTAAAATCTTCTCAGTATGTCACCAGCATCTAAAAAATGCCAGCAAATATTTTAACACATTGATTAAAAAAGCTGGTCAATACAATATCATCAACATTGCCTACAGCCACCACCAGCCACATGGTGCCTTCCTCAATTTTAATCCATCAGTTGAAGACTGTCAGAATGTACCAGTTTGTGAAAATAGCAATTTTACTGTTATCTTCCTGAAAATCATTGTAATAAAGAACAATAATAATAAATTCATTTGGTGTATAACATGTATGGTGACCTCTTTAAAGGGGTGTTTCTATGGAATAGACAATCAACACAACAGTAATCAATGCCTGGTATTACAACCATTTAATGAGTTAAGAAACAAAGTAAGATCAAGTAATTTACATAAAGATTGGGTTCCAGAGTTAAAATTAGAATTCAAGAGTAACAGTCTTAAAGTTACAAACACATTTCTTCCTTCATGAATGTTCTCCTAACATGAATGCTTTCTTAGCTATGCTATCTCCCTCCATGATGTTTTCTACAAATCCTCTTTGGACCAGTCCTCAAAAAGACAGCAAAAAGAAGATAAACAAGAAGCACAAATAATTAGTTGCTCTATGTGTTTATAAGTAGTTATGGCTCAAAATGAACCAGTGAGTGTATTTTAGGAAAATTGAAAAATTTGCACACAGATAGATCTAACGTATAAAATTTACCCCAGAACTGCAATCTATACGGCATACTGTGTGACCCTTAGAGAAAGATACATTTTAGACTCCATTTAGAGTAAACAAATTAATTTCTATAATTATATCTAAGTTATTTGATATTTTTAATTATTTGAGTGTACACATATGATAAACTTGAGCAAAGTAAAAACATCTAGGTCCGTGTGTGTAATTTTTGCTAATTTTAAATATATACAACATATAAACATGATCCTTCAAATTTCAGAGGCTTTCTTCAGAGGCTATAATCGTTAAAAGTAATGCATAAAGCTGGTCAGTAATTAAATTGATCACATCTCCCTGAAAGCCAAAAACCTAGTAAATGACAACAGAGTTCAACATTTTCCAGCTGCTGAAAAGACTTTCAACATTTGGATGTAGGCAGGCATCTTATTTTCCCAGGATTTCAAAGTCCACATGCAGGCTGCTGTTCTGCTATTACAAATGAGTAATTCAAGTAGGGCATGACTGCTTCTTGTATTAACTTGATAAAGATGTTTCACTCCAAATGCATCAACAGTTGTGTTAAGTCATCCCTTTCACAGACTGACTGAGGCTTACTTATGCCATGCTTTGTTAAACAATGAATCCAATAAAAAAAGCTTTACTCACTTCTGCATTTGCTTTTCTAAGAATAAAAATCCAGTTCTTCTTAATAATTAACTCCGAGCTAAACTACATAAACTAAATATAATTTAATGATCCCAATATTTAATTTAAAAAATTTGTGTTAGAAAACAAAATCAACAATACAAGTATTCCAAATATGTTATATTTTATAATCATTTAAATTAAAAAATTTTAGATACAATTCCCTAATTAGAGTTACCTGAATATACTGAAATACTTTAGAGGGAAAATTATCTTACCGTAAATATGTACCGCTTTTTAACAATTATACATTTTATGTTTTTACAAAAATATGGTCTTTAACAATAATTATGAATTAAAACAAAACCATAAAGCCAATTATTTGTAATGCTAAAATAAAAATTTTCAACTCATGTGCAATCTTTTATCACTCAAAGCTTAAATCCTTCTTGAGACCTTTCCCAATACCATTCAATCCTCCCTTCCTCCATTCAAATTAATCTTTTCCCTCTATTTTCAGATAGCAGCAATTTACTCCCAATCAATTATAGCACTTGTTAAAGTTTGTTTTTAGAATTAGTTGTATGTAGGGCCGGCCCGGTGGCGCACTGCTACAGTGCGCCGCTTGGGAGTGCGGCGGCGCTCCTGCCGAAGGTTCGGATCCCACATACAGACCGGCCGCTCACTGGCTGAGCGAGGTGCGGGCGCAACACCGAGGGTTGCGATCCCGTTGCCGGTCCCGGTCCGGTACGGGCGCGACGCTGAGGGTTGTGATCCATTGCCGGTCACGAAAAAAGACAAATTAGTTGTATGTAGGGCCGGCCCGGTGGCGCACTGCTACAGTGCGCCGCTTGGGAGTGCGGCGGCGCTCCTGCCGAAGGTTCGGATCCCACATACAGACCGGCCGCTCACTGGCTGAGCGAGGTGCGGGCGCAACACCGAGGGTTGCGATCCCGTTGCCGGTCCCGGTCCGGTACGGGCGCGACACTGAGGGTTGCGATCCGTTGCCGGACATGAAAAAAGACAAAAAGGACCAAAAAAAAAGAATTAGTTGTATGTGTGTACTACTTAGCCGAGGCACTATATTGAATACATTTTTATACCAGCCTCTAAGCAGTGTCTTGCATGCAGCAAATAAATAAAATTAAATAGAATTCAAAGAACTCAATAATCAGTTATTTAGGGTCTGAAATTCTCCACAGACTGTGCTCTTTGGTGAAAAGGTGAAGAATATGAGTTCTAGAGTTAGGTTCTATGTACATGCCTAGGTTCTATGTAAAATGCTTAGATTAATAATACCTAACACATAGGAAGATCTAGAAAAATATTAGTATTATTATGCCAATTGCCTCTTTTACTCTAATAAAACTTGGTTCTTGTTCCTTTATTTCTCATTTCAACTGCCTACCAGGCTCTTCAAATCAGTGTGCTAGGTGCTTGCCTACTGTGCCCTTTTCCTTGGCCATCATATTCAATTAATTATCTCCTGTTGATTCCAGCATCATATGCAATTAATCATCTCCTGATGATTTCTAATATCCTACAAATCTGCGTAATTCTTTCCATTGACCTTACCATTTTTTCACTGCAATAAACTCCTAACTTTTCTCCTGGCCTCCTGTCTCTTACTCTCAACCACACTGTTGCCTAAGTTGGCCTCTAAAGCATAAATAACATAAAGCCTTTCATTTCTTCCCTTCAGCATCCAGTCCAAATGCCTTAAAATGACTTTGAAGGACTTTTGTAATCTAAGGGGCTTTGCTTAACTCATCAAGCACAAACTCTTACCTTTGTTCTCATCCCATTCTAAGCTTCAGTTACACAGAAATTATTTAGTTTCCCCAACCCTGACCCACTGTTTCTCCTCCAGCTCATAATTAAGGATTCATCTTGGACGTAACTTGTTCCAGGAATTTTTTCTGAAGTCTCAAACACCAGGTTAAGGGTTTCTGTGTGTGAACACATACTACTTTGTTTTACAGCAACATTTTTAGCTACCTTTTAAATGTCTGCTTGCTGTATGTCTCCCTCAATGAACTATAAGCTCATTAAAAAGGGGTCAGAGTATCTTGTTCATCTTTATATCATAAAATTCTAGCATTAATATGTGTTGAATTAATGAAGATACTACCTGGTCACCTGAAAATGGCTATTTAAAGGTGGCCATACATGATAAAAAGAATACCAGATTAGAAGAGTCAGTTGTTTCACTTCCACTCACTAGATACTTAACTCTAATGGTAACAATTGACCATATGTAAAATGTTTGCTTTCTTCTTTCCTTATGGACTAGAAATGATCTTGAAAGTCTCTCCCTCCTCAAAATACATGTATTCTTCTACACAGGATTAGTTATTATAACAAAATATTATTTTAAGGGTAACTGGCAATTAATGATTTAACAATATCAAACTGATTTTAAAAAAGAAAAGAAAAACCTTACCCAGTAACTATTAGTTTAATATTGCCTATTCCTCCTCCCTGCTTTCCTCTACATTTAGTGGCTGCCCATCACCCTGTAGGAGGGATTTAAACCCATCACTTCCTTTCTTCCCTCAAAGATTATTCACTAAGATCTCCCTGCCTTTCATCAACTATAATTCATTTTTTCAGAAAATCTCATGCTCACATATAGAAATGAAGCCTCTTTAACTCCTGACTTCTCTGTGTCTTTGTCAACTCTTATCCAGTTAGTTACCCCAAGGAAATGTTCTATTTCTCAACTTGAATCCGAAAGTATCCCTAATCAGAGCTAATAATCATAAATAATGCTTGGATCAAGAAGAGAGGAACTGATTGGAAATGAGAGTAAAAACGAAAAAAGAGTAGCACTGTTACCAACCTCTAATATACTGGAAATGCTTACAAATAACTTTAAGTGTGTCTATAATAAAGTATCTTGTTACTATCCTATTCTCCTAACTAAACCTACTTCTATCTGAAGTAGAATTGTTTTAGATATTATTCAAGTTTACTGTTGTTGTTTTTTTTTAACTCTTCCTTTAAACTTATTTCTAGAATATTAACTCCTACTAGTTTTCATTAAGGATTTAGTGTATTTCAACTTGATCAAGGGTTAAACAAATTTTATAAGTTGGTTTTGTATTTTAACTATGAAATCGATACCTTTGTTCCTATGTAAAAATGCATTCAAATATTCAAAGAGCTATTTTTCAAGTGAACACTTAGATCACAACTCATGAAAGATTTTCTTTTTTGTATTATCCCAGATCGTTGACTAATAATAAAATAAAATTCCAACCACAATTTAATAAGACACATTTTAATCATAACTAGAAAATAAACTGTAGGGAAAAAATAAAGCCATTTTAAACATTTTAGTCACTAGTTAGACTAAAACTATTTTGAGTAGAAATGCAAATTATGCTGTCGTAAAATCTGGTATTTCATTCAGTTATATACTGACTTCCTACCCCAAAGCATCTTTAAAAATCAAAATGTAGACTCTGTGGCTTTTAGGGCACATATATTCCCTAAAAGTGAATTATTTAAATATTAAAGCTTATGTAAGAATTAGTGTGCAAGTATGAACAAATTAACCATAATGGCCTATAAATAATTTTGTTGAAAATAAGTATTTTGGACATATATTTTTAAATGTTTCTAACGATTCCAGAAAATATCAAATACCATAGAATAGTACAAATATGAGTGGGAGTCATAATCCCATCAAGCATTGGTAAACACCATTAAAAAGTACTTTTTCTTTGAATATAATACACAAATACATATGCGCACATACATTTATATGCATAATTTTTACAAAACTGGAATCGTACTATATATAAGTCTACATTTTTATTTTTTCACACAAGCTTTTAATATAAAGATTTTCATATGACATCAAACATTTTGTACTTGCTAATTTCAAAGATGCCCTTCTATAGATATACTCTGATTTACTTCATAATTTGCCTACTACTGGACAACGAAGATGATTTGTGATTATCATAAATAACTTGATGTACCTACCCTTATACTTTACATACAAGTCTTTAAATGCATCTTGGATTACTCCCTTAGGATGTAATTTTAGAAGTGGGATTATGAAGGATGACCACTCTTAAATCCTTCATACATTTTGCTAAATAGATTTCTGGAGACTTTGTACCAATACATATTCCTACCAGACTTTTATGAAAGTGCTCATCTTATAAATTTCTCAGTCTTCAGTTTTATCACTTATTAAGTATTTATCAGTTTTGCAGGTAAAAAATTGTTCCTTATTATTGTTGTTTTAATATCCATTTCTTTGCTACTTGTTAGTTTGAATTTTTTCATGTGTTTTGATAATTTATATTTCTTACTTTTATCTCCTTTGGCTATTTTCCTATAGTGTATCTGTATTTTTGTTTTTTATATATAATTGAGTTTCACACAACTTTGTCTACTATATTTTCAGATATTTTCACAGTATTTCAGATTTCCATCTTTTAGTAGAAGAAATTAGATAAGATGTAATTTTTACATTTGAAGGAAGACTTCTGATAGTTTAGATAATACTACATAAAGTGTTTAATTTTCATAAGAAAAATACAATAGAATAAATTAACCATTAAAATTAAAACATCATAATCAAAATAATATTACTTCTGTGAGATATGAGAACTCCATTTTGTGTGTGTTTATGTATGTATTATAGATAGATATATGTAGATAAATACATATCTCCCTAATGCCTAAAGCAGTGCCTACATACAGTATTTGCTGAATGAATTCTTTTCCCAAGAAAGATTTTTAATAAATTAGAACACACAATTAACTTAACAAAAACCATGTTAGAAAATTTTCTTTACTTATTTAAACAACAAAAACCTAAAAAACCCTTTATTCTGAAAAGTTTCAGATGGTGACAAAGCAATTGGCTGAAGAGAACTCAGTATGGCAAGATTTCAAAAGTCAAACCCAAGTTAAGATCTATAGAATTAGTCAACAATTAATACCTCCTTTGAACATAAGGAAACTGTTACTTCATCACTGCCCTCTGCCGGTGGTATCATTTCCCTTTAATTTTCTCTCCATTCATTGAAACTTTGTTTCACAAAATTGCTTCTGACCTACCTCTATATTTAAACCACCCACAGCTAAAAATAGCTTAGCCATCTGGAATTTACTAAGGCTTGCAGGAAACAAACTGCTTCAATGTGAAGCTCTACCGTCCACATTAACTTAGTCTGATTCTATGGGACTCTGCACCTTTCATTTCCTTTGTGCTATTTTATAGATCCGTAAATTGTAGACAACCGATAGCAAAGCAAAATAATTCTTGGCTATAGAACTTGCAAATAAATTCTGACAGGAAAAAGTTCAATTGGGCTCCCTTCCCCACTGTGGAAGAAGCCAGTCTGTCTGTTTCCAAATTTATTCCAGTATTACTAATCTATAAATGCCTCTTTTTAAAAAAATTCTGCATTTATCTGGATGTAACACCTCCGTGGTTCCCTCATTAATAATGAGTTAAATAAAATCTTTAACATTTGTCCATTTATCTATACAAGAGTCACGACTTTATTTTTTAAATTATTCTTTAACAGGCTCTAGTCAAACTACATTTTTTCTCTACAGAGCAATTTAGAAATAAAATAATATAGGCCTGTAGACAATAGGGCTATGCCCAAATAGCAAAAATTATTTCTTTTGGACCATCCTGTATTTACAAAATACCTATCATGTACTGGTCCTGGTCCCTGCCTTTAGAAATTCCCAGCCTAACAGGGAAGGAATCCTATAAACAGTTACAACTGTTTGCAGTGTGATAGCCCAAGTGATGTGGTAGTGCTTAGAAGGGAATAATTTATTGGCAAGGGAGTGGATGGGAAAGGGGGAGGAGAAGAACAAAGAGGAAGGACAAAAGTCAGAGGGAGGTGAAAATAAACAAACCAAACAAGAACACCCTCAGTAAAGTAAACCCTCACACATTAATAAACAACTGTCTCTCATTTATTTACAAAACAAAGCAATAGTATAAGATTGATTCCTATGTGCACTGTACTGACTAAAAGGGATGCAAAATTTGTCGATGGAATCAAGTTTCTTCTAGAAGGTACAGAACAACTAGAAGAGGCAGGTAGCAAAGTTTGATGTGAATTTCACCCCTAAGTGTTTCCTAAAACAACTCCTACTGGTCAGCCAAGTCTTCTATTCTTTCCTTTCAGCCAATATGAAAGCTACTATAGAGCCAACTTCAAAATGTGCACAGGATCACAAGGTTCATGTTATTGGACCTTCTAGGAGTTATAAAAATAAAAACTCACTTTGAAGATTTATATCATTTTATAAAATATAAAATAAACTGAAGAAATAATGATAGCTTTTTGATCCATAAAAATATAATTTAAATTATTTTTTAAATGTCCACCTTTT
Source organism: Galeopterus variegatus (assembly GCF_000696425.1). Taxonomy (NCBI): domain Eukaryota; kingdom Metazoa; phylum Chordata; class Mammalia; order Dermoptera; family Cynocephalidae; genus Galeopterus; species Galeopterus variegatus. The sequence goes on from NW_007729696.1 coordinate 78,616, forward strand.
ATGGTGAAGTTCACATGCAACCCTTTACAACCTCAATACTTCTTGTATACTAATTTACTGCTTACTAATGAAGCTACTACTTATTTACTTTGAATACCAGTTTACTCTTCCTATACAAACAGTAAAAAATGCAAGTGTTTTGAATCTTGCTATAAGTGAGGAAAACAACAGATCACAGACAAATAAGGCTTGAGAAATTTCTCCCTCTGGTTTCCTTGCAGAATCTGGGACCTTTCAAAGTAGCAAGCAATTTCCTGTGGCTATTGAGACTATTTCTGACTCCCAGCATCATGGCTTCCAAGAGACATTTCAATATGGAAGGAGGATCCTGGAACTAAGTAAAGGATTTGCTCCTAGCTTCAGAACCGTATGCCCACAAGTTTATAGAGTTCACTTGAGGAAAAATTTAAAGTGGATAGGGATCAGGTGGGATGCAGAGAACAAGGAAGGAAAAGACTCAGAGAAATACCTTAAGTTTTAAATGACTAAATGATAATATAGGGTACTATTTCAGACAGAGTAATTAATACTTAAAATATGCATTGTTTTACAGTTTACAGTGTACTTGAGGATATAATATTTAATTTAATCTTAACAACAATCCTAGTAAGCAGATAAGAATATCATCATTTTACAGATGAGAAACCAATACCCAGAAAGGTTGACTTGCTCAAAGTATAAATAGTTTAAAATGAATGATGGTGAATCCAGAATATAAGCCTTTATATAATTCATTCATTCATTCAGCCATAGCTGTTCATATGCCTAACTCCTCAATATATCAGAAGTTGCTTTACAGTAGAGACTCTGATGTATCATTACCTTTCTACACACAGAAAACTTGCAATAATTATTTTTCGGTTCAAAGAATGAATAAATGAATGATCATACTGAAAGAGTAGAGCAATAAAAATATGAGAATGGCAAAGAAATTCTGCAAATATTGATTTAGGATATGTAAATATTTAAATACATGCTTATTTTAAATATTTGTAAATTCCTTTAATTACTGTTCTATATTGAAATTTATACTTCTTATATGTGAAAATATTGTGCTCTTTTTACCGTAAGATATGTATTAAACATTTTGTAAAATAAGTATACTCAAAATGCATATGGCAAATATTTTACTGAACATTTCATTGTGTGTCTAAATGAAAAAAAAAAAACAGATTTTTAAAAGTAATTAGGATAAAAAATTCTCTGTGTTATAAATGCAACATTCTCAAAAAGCTATGTTCTGGCAACTATCATAATCCTTTAGAAATTGTTTATATTACAACTAAAAATCACTTTGTTCCTATGTTCCCACAACTAATTCGTATGGTAAAAAGATCACTAAACTTACTTTTATGCATAACATCTTTAACATTTGCTCCCCTTTCTGTGTTTGTGATTAAATGTAACATTTTGAAATCCCAAAGTTCTGAGAAAAACATAAATCCTTGTCTCACAGCTGCTGTTTGACTCTAGTAACACATGCATTTTCTTTTCAAGCATCTACCATCAAAACTCCCAAAGGGCTCAGACTGTAGAACACCTGCATCTCTTCATTTAGTTCCAATAACAGAGCCTAAACTCCAAAATTACAAAAATAGATGCTCTGTTCAGCTGTAGTTACATTTTGCCCCTAATTCCCGTGAACAAAAATGCTAGGAGCATGAAATCATTCAGGCAAGCTCTGTCATCAACAGGATAAGATTTTTTGCACCAGAAGCCCAGTGGGAACATGATAGAAAACTGGCAACAATTACAGATAAAGTACATAAGTAAAATCCTCAGGGAAGAGAAAGGAAATGTAATAAGATAGATGGGTATAATTTTTACACATTTATGCCCAAACCACAAATGTGAATTGTCTTTAATTGCTACAATATATAAGCATTCTTACTCACGAGTTCTGCCAAAAATACTAAATACATAACTTCAAGGCAATTCACTATTCTACATTATGAGATTTTTTTGAAACAAAAGACATTCCTTGTAAGTTAAAATTTACAATAGAAAACCCTCTCCATTTTTAAAACTCCTTAACAATTCATATTCTACCCAACCAACTCTGAACAGTAAAATGAAAGAGTGTGCATGCTGGTATGTTTTCATCAAGAGAGAAAACTACCATCCAATTTAACTGTGCATTTCTAGAGACCAGAATTGTAATTGTGATTTTCTTATCCGATAACAATAATCAATTCCCCCATATCTGATGAGTAAAATATAAAAATGTTTTAATCAATGACAATCCAGTAAAACTTTATACCTATTTCTGAAACTGATTACACCAGAGAATAAGAAGACTGGTTTAAATTGGCATTATATCTCAAGATACTTCAAGAGGAACACTTGGTTCTCCATTAAAATAACATCATAATCACATAATTCTATTTTTCAAATCTCAGGAAGAAAATGTTAGCTTGAGTTTTATATATGAAAAAAATAGCATATGCACCTATCTGACTTGTACAAGTAACTACAGCCAACCAGATACTTGAAAAGATATCTCCTTTATTAATGGCAGACCAAAATAAATTAGATGAAACTTCACAGGAATAAATATAAAGTTCTCCATGTAAGTTCATAAACTAATATAGATATATAAAATACAGAACATTGTCTTAAGAGTAGTTCATGTGAAAAAGATCTATGATTTCCAATGGCACACAAGACAAATAGCAACTAACCAGAAGTCCACAATACAAATCCAGGAAGTGTACATGCTGTACTTTGTGCTATGTGGAGGAGGATTCCGTTAAATTTTGTTACTATTTTAAAAGAAACACTTTCAAACACATAGTGAAATTAATCAGTATGGCAATGAATCTGAAGACAAATCGTATGGGAAATGACTGAAATAAATATGCATAGGCTATCCAGTTAAAGGAAAAAAAAGCATTTGTAGAACATCAACTCATATGTAGGGGAGAAAGAAGAAGGAATTGAGCTAGTGCAGAAATTGACAGCATTAAGAGGGATACAGTGCCATTAATTGAAAGAATAAATAATGGGGTATGAAATAGGGAAGAAAAATTAAAAGAGTTTAGTCTTAAGTGTGTTAGGCACCATTAAAACATCCACAGGAAAATAGTTAAGAGATGGCTGAAATTTGGAGTCTGAATCTCAAAAGAAAGTAAATGGACAGACAGATAAATTTATGCCTGAAAATGAACGTGTTTAGATCACCCAGAGAGAAAGAAGAGAATCAATAACATAATCTTGGAAACAACCTATATTTAAGGCACAAAGGAAAGAAACATGTTCGAGGAGGGGAACAAAGCAAGGAGAACCAAGAAACTATATTCTTTCGGTATCAAGAATTGTGAAGGGCCTAAGATTTAATCTATCAAAGTTTCCTTGAATGCTGCAGAAAATAAGACTGTTGAGTCAGACTAAGGACTTTTATTACTCACGGCACAGGAAGCAGCTGCCAACATATTTGCATCAGTTCCTATTGCCCGCAGGTCCCACAGAGGTGACTATCACAGAGATGTGTACAAATGGATGCCAGAACATGCAGTGAATTACATAATATCAGATGAACAATGAGTTGAGAGACCAAATGTTTTATAACAGGCAGTGTGCATGCCTTCCCTTTGCTCCAGAGTAAGAGATTATATCTATCTTCCAAGGCTGTTCATTATACAAACATCTTTGAAAACACAGTCCAGAACAAGAGGCAGTCAGTGCCTCCATTCACAAGTTAAGCAAGAATGGAATCAGTGCCTCCATATACAAGTTATGCAAAAATACAAAAAATATATAGGGACTTCTCTCTTAACACCTGGAAGCCAAGAAAGACTAAGATTTCAACAGAAAGGGTATAGAGACTAAAGAGGATGAATATTAAAAGAGGAAAAAAAAAGCTGAGAAAAACAAGTTTTGTCAGGTATATTTAAGTCTGATACATTTATAAGAGGAAAACCAAAGAAATGGAAGTTACAGTCCAATGAACAAAAAATCTAATAGTAATTAGAACTGTTTAACAGAAGATACTGGTGGATATTTTCTCCAATAGTAGACATATACAGAAGGAAAAGTAAGAGGAAGAAGAAACATAGGGAGAGAAAGAGAAAGGAGGCTACACAGATTATGAACTTACTATTTATTTCCAGTCAGTGTGGTGGAACAGACAGTCCCCAGCATCACTCTCTCCCACAAATCAACCAATTTACAAGTATAAAAATGCAACGACAGCAAAGCTGGAGACGCTAGAGCTCAGGGGAAGAGAAGGAGAGACCTATGGAGTACACAAAGGTGAGAGAAGCCATGATGAGAGAAAGAAAAAACCACTTGGACCAATTCGAGCCTGGCTGCTTCCAGGCTGGAGCTGCTGAACGCACAGAGCAGGAGCCGGCAAAAGTCACAGCTGTGCATTTTGGATGAAGTTGCTTGGAGGTAGTAAGGGAGAAGAGGGCCTTGGTGGCCGCCACGCCAGCAAGACCACTAATAGGGTTCCTGAGGACCCACATAAGAGCAAGGAGCCACAACAGCTGAAAAAAAAGGAGACACTCAGAAGCCAGTGAATCATTGCGAGGGACCAGAGCACAGCCCATCCCATGGGAAGTGTTTGGAGCACAGGCAGTGGGGAGACGGGCCCACCAGGGGAACACTGGGGCACAGCAAAGACAGCTGATCTGCCTCCCAGTCAGTGTAGGACCACTCAGAGGAGACTGGTCAGGAATATAGAATTGCATGGGATGCAGTTTGATGTAAAGATTCAGGCCCAGACCAGAGTTTCTACACAACCCAGGTGCACCAGATCTCACGTATCCAGAAGTACTTATAAAGCCAACCATTAAAACCTGAGCTGCACAAAAAGCCTTCCCCAGGGAATGAGCAGCAAGGCAGTAATTTAGCTCAACCACAGAGCTCAAGTACTCGTCCCCACATGAAGTTCCCCCATTTTAGAAGTAAACAAAGGACAACAAATTAGTCCCAGGGCAAAGTTAAGTGGTGGGAACAGCAAATAATCTAACACAGAACTAAAAGAAATAACAAAGAACCCCAACCAGAGACAAAGTTTGACAGTAACCAGTAAAGGTCTCATGTCACCAAAGAACACCTATAACACCTAGAAGGACCGGAAGTCCCCTAGGCTACTGAGTCAAAAAGGGAGGAGGGCAGTGGGCCTCAGCCATGCCCCTAGACATCTGCAGCCAGTCCCAAGGGTGGGGGCTGAAGGCCTCAGCCATACCCCCCGACAAACACAACCACCCAAGCAACGACCACTGAGCCACTGCAAGAAGCACCCCAGACTCTCCCAAGCCAGGGTGGTGGGGGCCTGGGGCCTTGGGCCTCAGTCATGCCCCCGACACAAGCAACCAGCTCAGCAACAACCATTGAGCCACCACAGGAAGCACCTCAGGCTCTTCAGAGCCAGGGCAGTGGGAGGCCAAGGGCCTGGCCATGCCCTCAGGATACACGCATCCAACCTAGTGACGACCACCAAGATGCAGCAGGAAGGGCCCCGGGTTCTCAAGCTGGGGTGGTGGGAGTTGAGGGCTTTTGCCACACACCCCTGACATCTGCACCCAGCCCAGCAATGACCACAGTGACGACCACCAAGATGCAGCAGGAAGGGCCCCGGGTTCTCAAGCTGGGGCGGTGGGAGTTGAGGGCTTTTGCCACACACCCCTGACATCTGCACCCAGCCCAGCAATGACCAAGCCACCACTGGAAGCCACCCAGTCTCCCCTATGAGAATGTGGAGGGTGCCACAGACCTCAACCCTGCTCCTTCTCCTCCTTCCTTCTTCCATCATATTTCCTCCCCCTTTCCCCTCTCCCTCTCACTCCCAACTGCTCTGCAACATCATAGAATGTAAAAAAATAATAATAATAAAATAAAATTTAAAAAATAACTTACTATTTATCTGTCAGATACATTCATAGTCTTGACCATCTGTCATAAATGTTCATTCATTTATTCATTCATTCAACAAATGGTTTTTCAAGCATTCCTTATTTGTCAGGCAACATTAGGCACTGGAGATAAATGTGAAGCAGCCAGTGACTAACTCTGCACTCATGGAACTCACTGTCAAGTGGTGAAGACAGACCAAATAAATATACACTGTCATAAGGGATATGAAAGAAAAGTACAGTGAACTATGAAAGAATGTAACAGAGGTACTTAATCAAATTGAGTGAGTGGGGAGGCAGAGAGATGCAGTGTCAGGGAAGCCTTCCTTAAAGAAGTAGTAGTTGAGCTAAGATCGTACAACTGAGCTGAAATTAAGCAAGTATAGAAAGGGCAAGTATAATTATAAGAATCCCAGACAGAAGAAAACAGCATATGTAAAAGCATAATCACCATTGAGAAAATGAAAAAAAAAAAAAAAAATCCAATGGATCTGGAAATACAGAGAGGAAACATGTAAAAGACACTTCTAACACTGGCTTAGAAACTGAAATGAAGGCCTCTAAGTTCTTTTGATTCTAAATTGATAGTACTTCGTGATCACTTTATATTTCTAAATAGAAGACACTCCAAACTTATTTATATATTAATACCATGATTAACAAAGACTCAAAACTCTTTAGCAAGCAGAACCTGCTATAAATCACAGGCAACACATAGCATATGAAGAACAGCCAAAACCTATATCTTAAAAGATCAGGGAAGAAAAATGTTTAGAACCCATTTTAATATATTTTACATACATCAATTATAGTCACCAAGTGCTTCTACCTATGAAGGAGCCAGAGATGTATCTATTTCTCTATTTGACCCCTAATATCTAAACAAATGTAAGAAATATTAGTGTCATTACATGGTTCCCCTGAACAGTAACAATGAATAAAGAATATGGGCTAACACACTGTACTCCCACACAAGCCTTCAGCTCCTTTATTATAATCAGTCAGTCAAGTGCAAAGAATGCAATCAAGATGGGAAGAGGGAAGAGTGCAAAGGGAGTTGCTAAGACTTCAAAGACAAAGCAATGTTGTAAGATCATAAAAGTGTGGTTCTTTTGACAGTGCTTAATATATACTAAGAAAGGAGCTCCTCAAAGTTAAGGACTTTAAAGGCTAGGGGATGCAGTATTTAGCAATGTGGTCCTAAGGTTAAAAGACAAAATGGTAAATGGCCTAAAACAGTGGGAAAATGTTATATTCAGAAGCCCAGGTTCTAGTGCAGAGTCTGATTTGCAAGGCACTGGACAAGTTATTTAAGTTCTAGGCCTCTATTTCCTCCTTTGCAAGATACAAGTAATATTTGCTGTGCCTAAAACAGGCTTGTTTTGTAAACAAAGAAAATACTTTACAAGAAAATGATTTTGAAATTGTAAAGTAGTATGTTTATAATGTTTTATTAACACCATTAATACTTCTTTCGGTCATATTAATTCCTAATCCCTATTAATAAAACTGTCCATTCCCTCATATTCTGAAACCACAGTCAAAAGACTCTGCCTAACTAAGCTCCTGTCAAAACTCATTCCTAATTGACCTCTATATATCATCCATAACATTTGCTGGTCCCCAGTTTTAACTCCGTCCACTCAATTTGGAAGCATGTACAGCTGTCTTCTACACATCATGCCATGATCCTCACAAGCCAGTTAGTATGATCATCATTCGAATTCTATAAACCCATGGGAACAGTTCATTAACTACCTCACCTAACCTTTTTTTTGTGTGAAAGAGCCAGGGATTACTCCTGCTTCTCTTTAATTGTTCATCTAGAAGGGTTTAACCACTTGCATCTTTTTTTTCTTTCTTTTTAAATATCAGAAAAGACTCCATTTGATGCCCTAGCCCCCAAAACCAAAGAAAAGTAAAAATAATCATCACTTACTTGCTTATTCATTCATTAAATATTTAATGTTAGCCTAGTATGTGCTGGTTATTATTTTAGATGCTGGGAAAATGGCAGTGACCAAAAAAAGACAAAACTTCCTGCCCAAATGAAGCATAAGATTCTAATAGTAGGGGAAAAAAATCAACAAGATAAATCATAACATATATATAGTACGGTAGACTCTGATAAACAGTAAGAAAAACTAAAGAAGAGTAGAGAAATAAGAACTATATATCAATGTGAGTCTGTATGTGTTGAGACTGTATGTGTGTTTGTACGTGTGCACACACACATACGGGAGCTCGTATGAGAGAGAAAGAGGAAAAAACTTTAGATACAATGGCCAGGAAAATACTTGCTGAGAGGGTGATATATATTTCAGTAAAGTCTTAAATGACTGTTAAATTATTTCTTCATTTCAATTTACCATTTGTCAATAAAAAGTCACATACGCACAGACACACACATACACACAACCCAATTTAAATCTTGTTACATGAACAGAATATCAATCAAAATTATTTTAAAACTGGCTTGAAAAATAATACTTATGAGCTCTCTAAACCATACCATTAAATCAATAAGCCGTGAATGTGGTGGTGGTTCTAAGGTGGGTGGAAAATTTAAATTTAAAAATGCCCTAAATAAGTATATGAATGTACAGTAAAATCATAACATTTTAGGATTAAAACATAACTAAAGGAATATTTTCAAAGTACCAAATTTATGATCACATTAAAACTTTACACACAAATCCATAAACATATCACTAAACATAACAATGAATATTAGGTAAATTTCCTTAACAGAAGGAAAAATGTAAAACTTTACCCTATAAACATCATAGGTATCACATAATTTTTTTCTTTTACCAGTTTACTTTTAGGCCCATATGAAAAGTTAAAGATACATATACAATTTTGCAACCCTAAACATTCATTTAAATTACAAAGAATAATACGAATATTGTTAGGAGAAAATCAGATTATTATTTAAATAAGCTTGACTCCTTAATTAATATTAATTGTGTATATGGCAAAACAGAAAACTAGAAGACCCTGTCTAAAACTCAAGAGTATATGGCAGACTCAGATAAGATTAGTTCCTTCTAAGGTATCAAAACTGTAACTGGATGGCCTGATTATATTTTAATAACATCTTAATAATTTCATGATTTGAAAACAAAACCAACCAAAAACTACTGCTTGGATAATTATATTACAGAGTTTACTAAACAACATATATAGGAAGATATTTAACAAAAGCATGCTGTTGATTTAACCACCAGTCCCCTCTCCCTAAAACTGGGGTAGGCAAATCACATAGGACAAATCTAGCCTACTTCCTGATTTTGTAAATAAAATTTTATTGGAACACAGTCATGTCCACACATCTATGTATTGTCTATGGCTATTTTTGTTCTATAACAGCAGAAATGAATAGTTGATACAAAGACTTAAATATTAGCTATCTGGCCCTTTACTAAAATGTTTATCAATTCCTGCCTTAAAAGATTGTAAAATCTTTTATTCACAGTCACAGTTGTAGTTTGGGTCATGGTATTATCCTCGTAACATTCTTTCCTTAGGGTTCCACATCAATATTCACTAGGCTGATTTCTTCTTTCTGAGGAATGTTGTCTTGTCTTTAGAAGCATGCTGATAGGACATCCTCAGACTTGCCTTTCAAATACAGATGCTCCAAAACTTACCACAGGGTTACGTCCCAATAAACCCATCTTAAGGTAAGTCAAAAATACACTTAACATATCTAACCAACCAAACATCATAGCTTGGCCTCACCTACCTTAAACATACTCATAACATTTAAATTAGCCTATAGTTAGACACATTCTGGCAATACAGTACCCTGGTGGAGTACTGGTTGTTTACCCTCGTGATCACATGGCTGACTAGGAGCTATGGCTCACTGCTCGTGCTCAGCATCTCCAGAGAGTATTCTATTTCTTTCTACTGAATGTGTATCACTTTTACACCATTGTAAAGTTGAAAATCGTAAGACAAACGATCATAAATCAGGGACCATCAGTAGTAATTTCCATTTTCTAATGTGGATGCCATTCAGCTACAAACCCTACTGCAACAAAACTCATCTTGCAAATGTCTTTTGTGTCCCTGCATATGTGAACTGCTTTCTTTAACATTCACCTGCATATAGTCTCTGTCTAGTCAGTTAATTACAAATTGTTTCATAATTTCTACTTCGGAGTTAGTAATGCTTAACGTATTTTCTATAAGCTACAGTACTTGTTGAATAATGTTAATGGAGTTCTACTCTTAGACTATGTGAAACTACTCACTGGCCAATTAATTCTGAAGAAAACATCCAGACCTACTACTCTTTAACAAAATCTCCATATTGTTATCTTATTTGTAGCCTAACTGAATGACCAACTTAGTATTACTGACATACTGGCTAACTGAACTCATGGCTGAACTCATACCTTCGCCCCCCCCACCCCCCCACCCCCCACC
>NW_007729696.1:89910-121327 GCF_000696425.1 Galeopterus variegatus
CACCCCCACCCCCCCAGTTTTCACTGATCGTTCTGGTATCTATTCTCAACATGACAGGTATTACTCTGCTATTATGGCATTGAATAAAATGAAATAAATTCTAAGCAAAGTACTACCAGAAAAAAACATAACTCTAAAAAATGAGATTATAACCTCTGACTTTTTTCTTAGTTCTACCATCAAAATCTTTTCCTTTCTACAAAATTACAGAAGGCCCAAACCTAATTTTAATATGGTAAACTGTGGGTTATAATCAAAGTGCTAATATCCCAAGAAAATACATCTTACATGGCATGTTACATTTTAAAACTCAGTTGGACTAATATAGATATGCATCTGAGGTTAAGTGCTATACATACAGCTAAATTCTCTCATACAAAATAAAAACAATTATTGTTTGTAAACACATTTCAATGATCAAAATTGATATAAAAATACTTCATCTGAACTTTGAAAAAGCCCAACTGCAGAGAGTATCCCAGTATATTCAAATTGCCAAAAACGAAAAAAATTCTCAATTTTAAAAATGTTTCTGGAAAAGGAAATGCAAAATAAGGGAATAATGATACGTTTGTACTTACCAGAATTGTGGCAGTAGTCCATATATTGTGGAACTTGGATTGTGAAGGCTATCAAATCTGGAGCTAAGAGAGATTCTGGCTTTCTACTCTCATTGAGCCACTTGGTGCCGTGAAGGTCTTTAGTGTCAGAAGGACCCTGAAGCAAGGGAATCAACTTCTCTTTTCCACTGTCACCTGAATAGAAATATTTATGGGGAAAAAAAAACAACAAATTTTTTTAAATAAAATACAGGAGTAGCTTGAGGATGCTTGGTCTTAAAACATTCCAACACCATAAAATAACATTTTAATTATGTTTGGTAATTTTAGCTCTACATTTAGTTATACCCTAAGGAGGCTGACTGATAAAATTAAAAGTATTTTTAACTCTTAAAATTAAATTTTAACATTTTCCTAATGAACGTAGAACATGTTCAGAAAATCTTATGAAAGAAAACAACTTGAATATATTGTCTTCCAAAAATTCAACAGAATCTACACCTTTATAAACTTATCTTGAAATTTTGCTTACACTAAATTATAAATACAAATCACTAAAAAAATTACAAATAGCTTAAGGAAAATATAAAATAAAATACTGGTAGAAAGGTGAAGTCAATTACAACCCTAAATTAAAAAACAGCTGTTTTCTTTTTGATTCTATTATACTAACATTTTTATTAAATTTTTAAGTGTCATATAAGATGGTACTTCAAAAAATTCATGAAAGGTTAGTATTATCTTCTAATTCTATTTTTTCATGAACTTTTTAAAGTCCCCTCATATATATATCTATACCTCCTATTACCACAAAAACTAAAATAAACATTCATTTAATTTTTCTCTCTCATAACAATTCTTTAAACGATGCAAAGCTTTTTTTCTTTAAATAAAAATTAATTTGTTAAAGTCAAGAAGTATCATCCTGGCACAATTAAAACTTTTTCATATAAAAATTTTAAAAATTTAAAATCTCTGATTCATAGGAACAATGAGTAAATTCTTGTTTCAGTAACGCTCCTTGTAAAATGCAAGGCCAATTCTCCTATACAGGCAATAAAGTTTTACGTGGTCCAGCTGCACATACCTGGGGCTTTGGCACAAATTTTTATTGATCCCATGGTCCCAGAGGCACATTTGACCAATGATGTGCTGCAGTACTTCAATTCAACGTTCTGGATTGAGCCCTCAAGAGTTGGCAGGGGATTCTTAGATTTCACACCTAATAAAAGAAAACTGCAAATGTACTAGCCGATTGAATTTAAATAATTTTTATATTCCTTCACCAAGGCATTTAAACTTAATTATACTTTAATTATCTACCTCAGATGTTCTTACAGTATTTGTGTTAGGTTTCATACTTCAGTATTTAGGAGGTGAAAGGATACAATTTTAAAATAAATGGGCTGAACTCTTATAACTATACTTACGCAGTCAGGTCTTGATTAATTGAGCTCAAGAAATAAAAGTAAATTCACAAATATTTGTTTAAAAAACGAGACAGTTTTAGTAATCATGTTTGGCTTCAGAATATAGAGTAAGATTTTTCTTTCTGAAACAAATTTAATTTATAAATTGAGTTTCATATGGGCACAGACTTTTAAACAGAAAACTGAGTAAAACAGACTCCCCAAAATATCTTGGTAATGTAATAGAAACAAGAAAGCTCAAAACGTCTCCTAAGTTAAAATACGATAGCTTATAAGCAAAATTGACTTTATTTTGTCAAAAGGAAGCAAAAGGATCTTTATCAATTAACCAAAAAAATGGACATTACTGTCTCTAGTATGTACTACTTGCTGAAAGATATAAAAGCACAGAAGGCAATAATTACCATAAATAAATGGTTGGGAAAAGTTAATTTAAGAAGGGAAACACCTTGGTTTTCTCCTGATAATTCTCACCCACCCTCAGGACCAAACTGTGGTTTTCCCTTTTAAAGACCTATATAATACAGATATTATTATTATCCTCATTTTACACATGAGAACTGGAGGAGTTAACTAATTTTTGCCCAAAGCACCACAGTTAGTAAGTGAAAGAGCTAAAGTATTTAACACAACCTGATCCCACCACAGAAGACTTTACCATGCATTTTGCCTAAATTCATGAGCACCCACCAACATTATTTCTATTCTTTTCCCCATTCTATAATGTGTGTGTGTGTGTGTGTGTGTGTGTGTGTGTGTGTATATGTGTGTGTGTGTATATATATATACACATATTTTTTATTTATTTTTTTTTTGTGTGACCGGTAAGGGGATCGCAATCCTTGGCTTGGTGTCGCCCGCACCGCGATTTTTTATTTATTTTTTTTTGTGTGACCGGTAAGGGGATCGCAATCCTTGGCTTGGTGTCGCCCGCACCGCGCTCAGCCAGTGAGCGCACCGGCCATCCCTATACAGGATCCGAACCCGCAGCCTCGGCGCTCCCAGTGCCGCACTCTCCTGAGTGAGCCAGGGGGTCGGCCCTTCCCCATTCTATATTTTGATTAAATATATACTGTCCTTCATATTTGACACTTCTTTATGTATGAATAATTAAGAAAACCATAAGCTTTCTATGAAAGATACATTAAACAGTATCTTAAAATCTTTGATTTCAAATTTTAGTGTATTCAGGAACACCCATAACTTCTCCAACAGATTATGATTGAGTATTCCTGAGCTGTGGCACAGGAATATGTAATTTAACCAGCACACTAAATGATTTGCAAATGGTTAGAGGATGTCATCTTGAGAAACACTTCACATACTTAGTCTTACTTAAGAAGGAACTATTAGTTTGCAAATTTCTATTTGGTCATTAAACAACTGTGTATCAATTATTTGTGTATCTATGCATTTTTCTTTTCTTTTTTTTTTTTTTAAAAAGATGACCGGTAAGGGGATCTTAACCCTTGACTTGGTGCTGTCAGCACCACGCTCAGCCAGTGAGCGAACCGGCCATCCCTATATGGGATCCGAACCCGGGGCCTTGGTGTTATCAACACCACACTCTCCCGAGTGAGCCACGGGCCAGCCCTATCTATGCATTTTTCTAAGGCAATTTTATGAGATTCTAAAATCCATAACTCAAAAAACTTAAGTAGTGTCTCAAAAAATTAAATGATGTCAAAAATACTTATATAATCATGGTAGTGGTGGTGGTGATAGTGGTAGTAATATTAGTACTAGAAGTACTATAAGTAGTAGTACTATAAGTAGCACCTAACAATCACTGAGCACATACTGAGATCCACGCACTATGCCTAGTTTACTTTATTTACTTGTCACACACATAAAAACTGAGGTAGCTGTTCCTATTTCCATCTTACATGCAGAAAAATGAAGGCCTAGAGACACAAAATTTTCTTGAACACTATTCACATTGTGTTTTACATGAATGCTACTCTCTGAAATTGTGAAAGGAAATCTCCTGTTAGGGAAGCAACATGTAAAACAAAAAGAGCAAAATATCTGAGGCTAAATAAACGTGGCTTCGGATATAGGCAGCATCACTTGCCCTGTCATTACATGGCTTAAGACAAATCACTACTTATTATTGTTACTTGTGGAGGTCAAAATAATTGTAGTTATTGTTCAATGTACTTAATTCTGAGAACTCAGCTGAACGTCATACAGAACTTAATTTAGGGAGGGTGTTCAAGATTTTGACAACATGTGCAGACAGCTGACACACATCAAGATGAATCTTCTTACACACATTGACTGAAATGCTGCTGTCACACTCCACTAGAGGAAGGGAAGAGGGAATCCTTAAGGCACTCCAACTATAATACAATTTTTACATTGTACTACCAACAAAATAATCTAAAGCTAATTATAAATGTTTGTAATATAATTAAATATAAAATAATGCACTGCTATTTCTTCTCCTTCTAGTACTTTTGTGAAAAATAACTCCTAACATGTATTCTTAGTCCTGTGGTATACCATTAACCCTAATTTTTTCTCCACCAACTTTCTGTCCTGCCATAGTTCTTCCAGCCTTACTTAGACCTTTCCCTGAGTATCAACTCTCCAGTGTTCAGTAACCAACTTATGATTTCTCCTATAATTATCATCTATAAATTGAAAGATAAACTGAGAATGACCGATCTATCTCTGTGGAAAAACAAGATTAAGGAGTCAAACTATATGTTTATCTCTGTTGCCCCCTTGAACTCTACTGTTAAGAAATTTTTTAGGGCCCTAAACTAATGAGGAAATGAAAATGAAAAGACAAAAGCTGAATGGACAGTTCTCAAAGAGGCAAGAGCTGTCATTAGCATTTTGGAAGATGGATATGTGATGATCAAGTAGCAACAAGTATAGTAGTAAAACAGAGAAAAGTGCCTACAGGTGATTAAACCAAGAAGCAAGTCGATCTTCAATAAGCCCTAGAAAGATAAAAAGTAAAGAAAGCAGGCATTTCACAGGTAGAAATGCATATGAGGCTAAAAAGATGAGGAATGACTGCAAGTCTATCTAATGACCACAGGTTCTTTCTCTTAATTCATGTAGACAAGCAATTACCCCACACTCATCCTGCAGAAGACAGAAGGGTTCACTTTGGAAAGGTTGAACCAGCAGGACTCTGGAGTAAGGAATATGAAATACAACCCCCCCCCCCCAAAAGGATGCATGCTAAACATGGGGAATTATCTAAAAATCTGTATAGAGTATACAAACTGAATGAGATCTCCCATTCTATTACTCTCTAAGAACTCTGAGTGCCAGGCTTATAACACAAGCAGAAAGATGGAAGGACTTCTCTATGTGCAAACTGACCATCCCAAGAAAAAGGAACCAGAGATACTGATAATTATCTATCAATAAAAAATGAGTTGTATCCAATTCTCTCCTACAGTGACACCAGACATTAAGCAAGTTCCAACCTCATACAGAAGTTCCAATTGGTTATTTAGTACTTTATTCCACAATATGAAGAATCATCAAATATTAGATGGAAGTCACTAATGTATCAGGCAGAGAATTTTCAAAAACACAGAGAAAAGAAACAGGGCAAACATACAATGCAGGGAGCAGAAGAAAACTTCAAGAACTAATACTAACTCCTATTTTCAGAGAGTACAGAAGATACTGCAACAAGAATGGAAGTTTATTTGAAATTCTCAAAGAACAAAAAAGAGCTCGTAGAAATTAAAAAACATGTTATTTCTCCTTAAATTAAGAGAAAGAATGAAAAACAAAGTTGAGAAAACCTCCCATAAATTAAAATACAAAAAAATCCAAAGAGGGCCGGCCCGGTGGCGCACTGCTACAGTGCACCGCTTGGGAGCGCGGCGGCGCTCCCGCCAAGGGTTCGGATCCCACAAACAGACCGGTTCCCGCTCACTGGCTGAGCGAGGTGCGGGCACGACACCGAGGGTTGCGATCCCGTTGCCAGTCCCAGTCCGGTACAGGCGCGACACTGAGGGTTGCGATCCATTGCTGGACACGAAAAAAGACAAAAAGGAAAAAAAAAAAATCCAAAGAGATTGAAATTGGGAGACAAATGACAGTAAAATGAAAGGATCACCTTAAACAATCCAATATCTGAAAACCAAATGCTCTAGAAAGAACTATTAAAATGAAAATAATCAAAGAAATAATTCAAGAATATTTCCCAAAACTGAAAAATGGAAGTTCCAATTTTGAAAGGTCTACCATATACCCACCACACATAAACACAAAAACACACACACATAAACACATACCACCTGAATATTAGGGCTAAAGAGAAGCTCCAGAAAGTTTTCAGGATTAAAAAAAAAGAAAAAAAAAGACACATAAAAACAAAAATAGGTAACTTACAAAGACTAAACAATTAAAATGGTGTCAAACTTCTCAACAGCGATACCAAAAGAAAGAAGACAATAAAGCAATGCTTTTAAATTCTGTGAGAAAATGACTCACAACCTAAAAATCTATACAAAGCCAATCAATCAATCAATCACATATAAAGGTAAAATAAAGATTCATTCAGACATGCTAGATCTGAAAAAAGTTTACTTCCTATGCTAGAAAGATAACTAGAAGATTCTGCTCCACAAAAAAGAGAGAATAAATCAAGAAAGACTAACACATGTGATCTAGTAAACAGGGGATCCTACATAGAAGAAAAGGGAATCCAAGGACAACGATAAAAGGAAATTTCAGGACATCTCTACGGTAGGCCTAGAGAGCAAACAGAAATAGAAAAAGGAGGAAAGTATACTAAAAGAATAATGACTCTGGAAATTAAAACTAATTATCTGCATTTGAACATACTCAGAGAAGACATGTTTCTGTCAATTTAGGAGAATTAATTAAAAATAAGTACATAAAACATTAGTCAAATAACAACAAAAAACAAAACAAGCCAATTATTAATTGTAGCATAAATGACTCATATATACATGGTCATGATATATTCATATTAAATGTAGATTTAAGTAAAAATTATTATATGATTATATTCAAAGATTTAGGGGAAAGGAAGACTAGAGACAGAGACACAGACAGTGAGTGTTGGTCCTAAAAGCTAAATCCTTTGTGGTATGCAGAATTATGAACCCCCCAGAATATGTCCATATCCTAAATACCTGTAAATATGCTATATTACAAGGCAAAGGAGAATTAAGGTTCTTAATAAACTGATCTCGAAATAGGGAGATGATCCTAGATTATTCAGATGAACCTAATGTAAACAGAAGATTACCTAAGTGTCCAACAGCAGATGAATGGATAAAAGAAAAACGTAGTATGTATATACAATGGAATACTATTCAGCCATAAAAAGAATGAAATCCTGTCATTTGCAGCAACACGAATGGACCTGGAGGTCATTATGTTAAGTGAAGTAAGACAGGCACAGAAAGACAAATACCACATGATCTCACTCATATGTGTAATCTTAAAAAAAAAAAAAAAAGTTGACATTATAGAGACAAAGAGTAGAATAGTGGTTAACCAGAAATTGGGAAAGGGAAAATACAGATAGGTCAGGCAACCAGTACAAAATTACAATCAGATAGGAGGAATAAGTTCTCCTACTGTGTTCTATTGCACAGTAGGGTGTCTATGGTTAACAGTTAAATTTTGTATATTACATAATAGCTAGAGGCTTTTGAATATTTTCACCACAAAGAAATGACAAATGCATAAGGTGATATTAACTACCTTGACTTGATCATTATACTATATACATATATCAGATTGTACCCCATATGAACATGTACAATTACAATGTCAATTAAAATAAATTTTAAAATAGAATGAAATAAAAAGTAACCTCCAAACATGCAACTCACAGCAGTAATTAAGAGACAGAACTGAACTTTATTCACAAGGAACAAAACACAGTCTTCTCTAGCAAGAGCTTACTTTTCATTTTTCATACCTACTTGCATCTCAGCAATCCCTGTACATATTGCTTTAATCACCAGCAAAAAGAGAGTCAACAGGCATTTACTGACCAAATTTATCTACAGATCAGCTTCTCTGCTTCTTAACTTTTTTTTAACATCAACAATGGCAAATAAACATTTGACAAGTAAAGACTCAGCTTCATAGTGACAGAATGATGATAAGACATGCCTAGATTTAAAGCAATATATTCTGCCACCTAGCTTATGACATAATTCTTAATATAAAATAATGATTAACAACATAAAATTTTCTTTTAACTCTAAAATTGCATGAATCAGTCTCTCTCCCACATGTCTTTGTCACACTAACCCTATACGTTCTTGGAAAACTTATTTGCTTTACTAACAAGAATTAAACTCACGGATAACACCAAATGCTGGTGAGGATGGGAAGCAACAGGACCTCTCATTCATTGCTAGTGGGAATGAAAAATGGTACAGCCACTTCAGAAAAGTTTCTTCCAAAACTAAACATACTCTTAGAATACAATCCAGCAGATGTGCTCTTTGGTGTCCACCCAAAGGAGCTGAAACTTACATCCACACAAAAACACACAGAGAAATATTTATAGTAGCTCTATTTATAATTGTCAAAACATGGAAGCAACCAAGATGTCCTTCAGTAGATGAATGGATAAACTGTGGTACATCCAAACAGTATAATATTAGCACTAACAAGAAATGAGCTATCAAGTCATGAAAAGGCACGGAGGAACCTTACATCCAAATGACAAATGAAAGAAACCAATCTGAAAAGGCAAGATACTGTATGATTCTAACTAAATGACATTTTGGAAAAGGAAAACATATGGAGATATAAAAAAGATCAGTAGTAGAAGGGTTTGCAAGGTGAAGGAAAAGGTAAATAGAGCACGCAGGATTTTTATGGCTATGAGAACATTCTGTATGATACTATAATGATGGATATTTATCATTATTTTGTCCAAACTCATAAAATGTACACCAAAAGTGAACCCTAAATGTACAACAGCAAAAGTGAGCCCTAAAGTAAACTATGGAATCCAATGATTATTACACGTCAGTAGGGGTTCACCAATGTAACACTCTGATAGGGATCTTGATAATGGGGGAGAGGCTATGCATGTGTTGGGGTAGGGGGTACAGGGAAAATCTCTATACCTTTCTCTCAATTGTACTGTCAACCTAAAATTGCTCTAAGAAAAAGTCCTAAAAATTTTTTTTTAATAAAAAGAATTAACCTACTCCTTTTCAAGCTTATTTGATTAACTTTGATTGCTCTACTATGTTGATTCCAACTGTGAACATTGTTGGGTACAAGAGAATAGAAAAATAAATCTTTTTTATTTGGAAGGGGACAAATTTTTTTTTAATAAAAAGAATTAACCTACTCCTTTTCAAGCTTATTTGATTAACTTTGATTGCTCTACTATGTTGATTCCAAGTGTGAACATTGTTGGGTACAAGAGAATAGAAAAATAAATCTTTTTTATTTGGAAGGGGACAAAGCCTGGTTAGAATACCGAGGAATTTACAACTTCTAGATATAGTCTGACAAGATTCAATAACTCACTCTGGCTGGAAAGTGGAGGGTCACTAGATTATACCTGCTTAAAAGAAGGGAATTCCAGATAGCTTAGCATAGTACTTCAAATATATGTCAAGAACAAATAATTTTCTTTATCCTTGACATCTTCATTACCAAGTACGGGAAACTAAAAAACTAACATTTATGTTGGCAGATCATGTCATTAATATCTTTTCTCTCTGGTTGCCTTTAAAGGTTTGTGCTTGTTCTTTAGCATACCAGAGTTTCACCAAAATATGCCTATTTAGAGGTTTAAGTTTGTTTTTCCTACTTGGAATTTATGATTCTTAAATCTGAAGATTCATATCTTGCATCAATTTTTTCAGGGAGAAAAAGTCTCTATTGCTTCTTTCCTACTTTCTCCTTATGACAGTCAATAGACATACGGAAAGAATCTTCTCATTCTAGCATCCACATCTATTGAACTACATTTCACACTTTTCATTTCTATTTTCAGTGCAGCGTCTTTGGCTGTGTATTAATATCTGTTGTTAAATACATTCAATGACTTATGACCTCCAAAGATTATATTTTTCTTTTAAAAATTCTCTAGTCTTTTTTGATAATATCTTAAGATTCTCACATACTTTCAACTACATCTTTTACTTTTATCATTTTAAACATAGTCATTTTATATTGTTTCTGACAATTGTATTATCTGACATTCTAGGAGTCTAATTTTGCCATTGTGGGTTTCCACTCACTTGCTCTTAGTAGGTTATTTCCTCAAGTTCTTTGTAATTTGGGATTGTGAGTATTCAAGTCTTTTCTTTTGAAAATACACAGCTAGAGCTGAGGATACATGCCACAACAAATATTTGCATTTACTATTAGGTATTCAGTGATGTAACCAGACTACTCAGGATCACATTTTAACTACTATTGGCTTGATAGTTCCTAAATCATGCAAGAAATTAAAATCTGAGTGAGGACAGGATTATGGTTATAAATTCTCCAGGAAAGCATTCTTCCCCTTTGCAATCAAGGCTAACACAAAAAAACTTGGTTGTTAAAACATGGGAGTCATAGATCTTTAAAACAGTCTACCTTTTGGGCCGGCCCGGTGGCGCAATGGATAGTGCGCCGCTTGGGAGCGCGGAGGCGCTCCCGCCGAGGGTTCGGATCCCATGTGGAGACCGGTTCCCGCTCACTGGCTGAGCGAGGTGTGGGCGCAGCACTGAGGGTTGCGATCCCGTTGCCGGTCCCCGGTACGGGCGCAACACCAAGGGTTGCGATCCCGTTACTGGTCAGTGAAAAAAGACAAAAAAGGAAAAAAAAAAAAAAAAAAACCTACCTTTCCACGAGTTCTTTCAAGTAATGAGCTTATAGAAGTGGAACATCATTTCCAGTTCCTCCTTTCTTGTTCCCCACCCTCTTTTGGTGACTAAAACGCAAGCCCATTAGTTACTGAAGTTGCAATAGCCCACTGGGGCAGCCAAAGCATCAGTGCCTCTTTCCCACTCTAGTTTTCTGTTTTCTCTATGTTTTTTGGATTTTTTAGAGGTCATGCTGTATGTTTCTTAGGTAAAAGTAACTTATATATGAATTTTCTCCTGCCTGAGATTTCATCTGTGACAGATGAAGAATCAACAAGTATTTTTCAGGTTAAATACTGCGGGGTATGCAGAGACATTAAACACATGATGAACCCCAAAATTTACTTAAATACTCTGTTTCAGTTTTCTCATCTGTAAAATGGGTGTAAATCACTAGATATTTTACAATTAGTCATGAGCACTAAGTGCAATGATAAACAGTGCATTTGGCACGTAAGTGCTCAATCAATATTAGCTACTATATTGTCATTATTGTTGTTACTACAAACAATACAAGATTCAACTGGGGAATTTCAGTTCATATACAGTACATTAAAGAGAATTAAAGGGGGCCGGCCCAGTGGCGCACTGGAGAGTGCGCCACTTGAGAGTGCGGCGGCGCTCCCGCCGAGGGTTCGGATCCCATGTGGAGACCGGTTCCCGCTCACTGGCTGAGTGTGGTGCGGGCACAACACCGAGGGTTGCGATCCCGTTGCCGGTCCCCAGTACGGGCACGACACCGAGGGTTGCGATCCCGTTACCGGTCAGTAAAAAAGACAAAAAGGAAAAAAAAAAAGAGAGAATTAAGGGAGTTTACTGAAAGATACACTACTAAGCAATAGACCTTTATTCTAGTAAAAACTCTGCCATCAAACAACTGTGTAATCTTGGATTTAAACTTCTGTGGCTCAGTTTCTACGCCTGAAAAAATGAGGGATTGGATTTTGATTATGACTAAGATTGCTTTTAGCTCTAACAGCTGTAATTAGCTGCAGTGGATGGAAAAGATTAAATATTAAAGCCTAGTATTGGCATAAAAATAGACAACAGACCAATACAATGGAATAGAGAGCACAGAAATAAACCCATGCTCTTACAGCCAATTTATTTTTGACAAAGGTGCAAAGAATATAAGTGGGTAAAGGAAAGCCTCTTCAATAAATCTTACTAGGAAAACTGTATATACACACAGAAAATTGAAACTAGACCCCTATCTCTCACCATACCAAAAAATCAACTCAAAATTGATTAAAGACCTAAATTTAAGACCCGAACCTATGAAACTACTAGAAAAAAAATAGGGAAAACTACACAAAATGGGAGTAGGCATAGCTTTTTTGAGTGAGACTACAAAGAAACAGGCAACTAAAGCAAAAATACATAAGTGTGACTACATCAAATTAAAAAGCTTCCTCACAGCAAGGGTCAACAAAGTGATGAGATGACCTACAGAATGGGACAAAATGTTTGCAAAGTACACAGACATGGCACTAAGATCCAGAATATATCATGAACTCTACTCAACAGCAAAACAACAAATAACCCAATTTAAAAATGGGCAAAGGACCTGAATAGACATTTCTTGAAAGAAGACATACAAATGGTCAACAAGCACATGAAAAATGCTCAAAATCACTAATCGACGGAGAAATGTAAGTTAAAATCACAATGAGATGTCATCTAACCCCAGTTAGAATGCCTACTACCAACAAGACAAAATAACAAATGCTGGCAAGGATGCGGAGAAAACAGAACCTTCCTACATTGTTGGTGGGAATGTAAATTGGTACAGCCATTGTGGAAAACAGTATGGAGGTTCCTCAGAGAACTAAAAATAGATCTAGCCTACAACCCAGCTATCCCACTACTGGGTATATACTCGAAGGAAATGAAATCAATATATCAAAAAGACACCTGCACTCCCATGTTCATCCTAACACTATTCAGAATAGACAAGAGATGGAATCAACTTAAATGTCCGTCAACAGATGAATGGATGAAAAAAAAAAACTGGTATATATACACAATTGAATGCTATTCAGCTAAAAAGAAATGATATCTTATCATTTGCAGCAACATGGATGGAACTGGAAACCATTATATTGAGTGAAGTCAAGCACAGAAAGACAAACACTGCCTGGTCTCACTCAAAACAAATACCACATGATCTCACTCTAGAAATCTTTAACAACAAAAAAAGTAGCTCTTATAGAAGTAGAGTAGAATAATGGTTACTGAGGCCAGAGGAAGGAAGATGGGGAGAGAGGAAGTGGTGGACTAACAGGTATGCTCTATACCCTAACTAAATCATTGTGTAGCATTTCCATCTATTGAAACAACACACTGAGTCCTACAGAAATGTACAAGTAAACATTAAGATAAAAAAACTAAAATTAAAAAAAAATAACATGATGGGATATGAAAAAGAAAAGTGGGCTTTCAGGTAGCAATATTCAGAGTACTTTTTAAAGGCAAAGAAGATTTATAGTAGCTAAAGTAGTTATGTTTTTGAATACACAGTAGAAAACAATATGAAAGAGGTAAAGTAGGTGATGAAAGATGAGCTAAAATTTTAAAGAAATAACTATAAACTTGTTTCCAAACTTATTTCGCAAGGAAAACTTTACAAAACCTTGGTATCTCCCTCTAGCCTCTGGAACTACAATGCCAAGTGAAGAATTATTATAAATTATTGCTGTGAAACCAATAACAACGTGATATAAATTAGAATGTTTGTTTCTACACATCAAAGTTGTTGGTTGAAATAACAAATAATACCCAATGAGTAGTTATAATCATTTAGTACTACCCTCATACATGAAATTTTAAAAAATAACATGTCAACAGCTGAGACCATGTCCAGCCCGTGAACACAGGCCCCTCGCCCTCTCCGCTCCGCCGCCAGCGTCGGTTCACATCCTCCACCCAGCTCACCATGGACGATGATATTGCTGCACTCATCATCAACAGCTCCAGCATGTGCGAGGCTGGCTTCACAGGCGCCGATGCCCCCTGGGCCGTCTTCCCTCAACACCAAGGCATGACGGTGGGTATGGACCAGAAGAACTCCTACATGGGTGACGAGGCCCAGAGCAAGAGAGGCATCCTGACCCTTAAGTACCCCATTGAGCATGGCATCATCACCAACTGGGACGACATGAAGATGATTTGGCACCATACCTTCTACTATGAGCTGCGTGTGGCCCCCAAGGAGCACCCCGTACTGCTGACCAAGGCCCCGCTGAACCCCAAGGCCAACCGTGAAAAGATGAGCCAGATTATGTTCAAGACCTTCAACACCCCAGCCATGTATGTGGCTATCCAGGCTGTGCAGTCCCTGTATGCCTCTGGCCACACCACTGGCATCGTGATGAACTCCAGTGACGGGGTCACCCACACTGTTCCCATCTATAAGGGGTACGTCCTCCCCCATGCCATCCTGCGTCTGGACCTGGCTGGCCGGGACCTGACAGACTACCTCATGAAGATCCTCACTGAGCATGGCTATAGCTTCACCACCACAGCTGAGCAGGAAATTGTGCATGACATCAAGGAGAAGCTGTGCTATGTCATCCTGGACTTCAAGCAGGAAATGGCCACAGCAGCCTCTAGCTCCTCCCTGGAGAAAAGCTACAAGTTGCCTGATGGTCAGGTGATCACCATCGGCAACGAGAGGTTCTACTGCCCTGAGGCTCTCTTCCAGCCTGCCTTCGTAGGCATGGAATCCCGTGGCAACCACGAAACTACCTTCAACTCCATTATGAAGTGTGATGTGGACATCAACAAGGACCTGTACGCCAACACAGTGCTGTATGGTGACACCAACGTGTACCCAGGCATCGCAGACAGGATGCAGAAGGAGATCACAGCCTTGGCACCGAGTATCATGAAGATCAAGATCATCACTCCCCCTGAGCACAAGTACTCTGTGTGGATCGGTGGCTCCATCCTGGCCTCACTGTCCACCTTCCAGCAGATGTGGATCAGAAGCAGGAGTATGACAAGTCTAACCCTAACCCTAAGTCCACCACAAATGCTTTCTAGGCAGACTGTTACTTAGTTGCGTTATACCCTTTCTTGATAAAACCTAACGAGATGAGATTGGCATGGCTTTATTTGTTTTTTGTTTGTTTGTTTGGTTTTGGGGGTTTTTTTGGCTTGACTCAGGATTTAAAAACTGGAACAGTGAAGGTGACAGCAGTCAGTTGGAGCAAACATCCACAAAGTTCTACAATGTGGCTGAGGAATTTGATTGTACATTGTCCTTTTTTTTAAAACAGTCATTCCAAATATAGTGAGATGCATTGTTACAGGAAGTCCCTTGCCCTCCCCAAAGCCACCCCACTTCTCCCTAGGGAGAATGGCCCAGTCCTCACCCAAGTCCACACAAGGGAAGTGACAGCATTGCTTTTGTGCAAATTATGTAATGCAAATTTTTTTAATCTTCCCCTTAATACCATTTTATTTTGTTTTATTTTGAATGATCAGCCATTGTGGCCCCCCTTTTTGTCCCCCAATTTGAGATGTATGAAGGCTTTTGGTCTCCCTGGAAGTGGGTTGAGTTGTAGAGGCAGCCAGGGCTTACCTGTACACTGACTTGAGACCAGTTCAATAAAAGTGCACACCTTAAAGCGAGAAAAAAATAAAATAAAATAATTTAAAAATAACATGTCATAAAATATGAAAATAAAAACTTAAGAATAAACAGAATGCCTGCTTCTTGGATTAGGTAATATCATAACACATATGGAAAGGAAATATATGAAACTAAGGTCTCAGTAATAACTACTGGTAGAAATATCTAAAGGACTGCCGTGCAAAAGTCATATTACATTAAACCTCATATTCCACGTTTAATATAAGCCAAAGGGGGAGGAAAGGGAGAAGAAATCATCAATACTGGGCACCAAATTTTAGAAAATATACTATGTAGGCATTAGGGCAACAAATAAAATAAGATCATTTCAGGAAAAAGGCCTAGAGTCTATTTTAAAACACCTTATTGTAAGTACAATAGGGCAAATGTGGCAAAGATTGTTTTTTAATTTTTAAACATGCATAAGAACGTTAAATTACCACCTGAAAAAATAAAAGGAGACATAACAAAAGGCAAATTTATCTTTTAAATTAAGGAAACACTGCACATGTGCACGTGCGTGTGTGGTATATGTGTGTGTGTGTGTGTGTGTGTGTGTGTGTGTGTGTGTGTGTGTGTGTGTGTGCATATGTGTTTTGTGGGAGTTGGTGAAGAACACACCAAAATAAAAATAAATCAACATTCATTCACTTCACATAGGACAAAATTATTCTCCTTTCAATTCACATTCTTCGACAAGGTACTCTCAATTCTGCCACAAGGTAAAAATTGTCTAATTACCTGACCAAGATGAAACCTGGACTCCAACAAGCTGTTCTTTACTATGAGAACTCTGACTGCATGCAACCAAGATTCAGTCTTGCTACTTCAATTGCTGCACTCCAATCTATGACAAAATCAAAGGCCTACTGCACATAGCGCTGTACTGTTTCTCACTGTGTAGGGTGATCAGGTGCCTTGGCCCAGTTAACCATCACACTTCCCAGAAGGGCATGAGCTTTTAGATAAGAATTTGCTTCTACTAGACTTTCATCCTGGCTTAAGGATGCAAATTTCTGTCTGTATCTATACATCATCATCTACTGATAGCCCCTCATGCATGCACTAACTTTGACTCACGAATTTCTTTCATTCACGCACTCATTTATTCAATAAATGAAACTACTATATACCAGTCTCAGCCTGGCACTGCAGAAGTAAACAAGATCAATTCAGGCTCTTTTCTCAGGAAACTCACAATCTCGTGAGAGAAGCATTCATTAAAACAATAAGTACACAAATATACACCTACTTGATATTGTGAAAAGTGTCTAAAAGAAGACTTTAAACTGCTATTAAAACATAAGGAGGGAAAGAATGGGAGAAAATATTTGCAAATCATGTATCTGATGAGAGACTGATATCCAGGATATAAACAAAACTCCTAAAATTCAACAAGAAAACAACCCACTTCAAAAATGGGCAAAGGACTTGAACAGACATTTCTCCAAAGAAGATATACAAATGGCCATTAATCACATGAAAAGATGCTCAAAATCACTACTAAGAAATAGCAAATCAAAACTACAGTGAGATACCACCTCACACTTATTAGGATGATTCCTGTCAAAAAACAGAACACAAGTGTTGTTGAGGATGTGGAGTAACTGGAACCCTTGTGCACTGTTGGAAAGAATGTAAAATGGTACAGCTACTGCAAAAAGCAGTATGGCGGTTCCTCAAAAAATTAAAAATAAAACTACTATAAGATCTACCAGTTGCATTTCTGGATATATACCCATAAAAACTGAAAGCAGGGTCTCAAGGAGATATTTGTGTATCCGTGTTCACAGTAGCATTATTCACAATAGCTGAAACATGGAAGCAACCAAAGTATCCATCAAAGGATGAATAGTTAAGTAAAATGTGATATATACATACAATGAAATATTATTCAATCTTAAAAAAAACAGAAAATTCTGACACATGTTACAACACAGATGAACTCTGAGGACATCATGCCAAGTGAAATAAGACAGTTACAAAAAGATAACTAGTGTAATGATTCCACTTATCTGAGGTATTTGGAGTAGTCAAAAATCACACAGACAAAAAGTAAAACGGTGTTTTACAAAAAGCAAAATGGTGTTTTCTACAGGCTTAGAGGAGCGGAGAATGGGGAGCTATGGTTTAATGGGTATAGAGTTTCAGATCTGCAAGATGAAAAGAGTTCTAGAGATGAATGGTGGTAATGGTGGCACATCATTGTAAGTGTATTTAACACCTAAAAATGCTGAAGATGGTAAATTTTAGGTTATATGTATTTTACCACTGTAAAAGGAAAAGGAAAAAACCTCATTAAACTGTACTCTTAAAATAGATGCATTCTATTATTATGTAAGTTATACCTCAATGAAGTTTTTATTTTAAAAAAACACATGCACAAAACATGAGATAGATTGAACTAGTCTGAGGAGTCTTTAAAAAGTACCACTTAAGCTGTGACAATTTCACACATACAGCATACTGTCTCTACCTAAACACAGTGTTACAACCAGGATGTCAAACAGATTGCCAGTATAGACACCATTCATTCCCCCAAAGGGCCATATACTGCCAAGTTCCATTTTCATAAAGGTAATAATAATAACAGATAAGGTACACTGACTCCTTGAGCACCCAAAACCTGGTAGGGGAAAAAATTATTATAATTGGAAGTCATGTATGACCCTTTGTAAGATTTTAACATGTCTCTATTTTGATAATAAAAATAACTATTCACAAGGAAAAGTCAAAACCTTTAATTTGCTAAAACTTTCAAAACTTCTTTAACAAATGCACTAAAGCTCAATGAATCACTGAATAAAGCACCTAATAGGCATTTGATGAATAAATGAATCCAGGAATCCAAGGATGAGTCAATAAATGACTAGTAAAGAATACAAAAAGCAAATTCACATAAGGGGAAACAAAGTAGTAAAAAGACATGACAAAAAGTCAATCTTACTGAAACTAAAGTGAATTGAAAAGAAAAGTGAAGCATCATTTGTATGAATAATCTACAACATTTAATGTTGTTGAGACTTCATTAAAACAACTATCACCCTTCATCCCCAGTTGTATTATATATTCATGGAATGATTTGGCAGACCAATATTTATAATATGTTAATTTTTAAAGTTTGTAATCAGTTATGAAATTATTTCAGCTGTAAGAATTTATCCTGAATAAATAACTAAAAAGAAGAAAAACTGTGGAAACTACATCAGCAAAAATCAGGAAACACTTTAAATATCAGAGAAGAAGAGAATGGTTAGGTGCATTATGAAATATCAATATTCCATTATTATTAAAAATCTTTGTCACTGATATTTATGTAAAACCATGAAAATGTACTTTATCGGGAAATGATAAATATAACAACAGAACATAAAATGGCATATATGATCACAATGATACGAAAACTGAATAGAAAAATATTAGAAATTATATAGAACTTAATATTATTGTATGAAAGATGAAATTTTATAAAACCTCATATATAATGTAAAAAATTAACTTTATAAGTTTTGGAAACTTTATATAAACTCATATGGTAAAGTTTCACAGTAAAAACGAAAGACAATTCTAACTATAGGTAGAATCAAGAGGCAATAACAAAAAACCCTCACTAATATTTATATCTCCAAACTTATAAGTGAAAAGAAAGAGGACAAGGAGAATATATAAATTTACAAATAACTCAGTTTTTCCAATAAATAACCCAATTATAAAAATAAAATGGAAGAAGATATCAGGACTCATTATATATGTAAAAGATATGTGCAAGAGGAGGAAGAATATAAATAATATCCAATCTATACATAAACTGAACTCTAAATTATTCTCAAATCACTGCAGGCAATACCCCTAAAGAACAAATGTTGCTATAGCTAAATTCAGAGCAGGATATCATATCAGGTAGCTTACGGATGGTTAAGCTAAGAAATAATACCAACAACAAATGGGAGACTGCTGAAGGTCACATATAGCCTATTCTAAACAAAGAGAAAACATAATTAAAATTTTTTAAAAGACAGTTTTTCTTAAGTAATTATAAAAATAAATAAACTAGGTCCACTTAAGTGTGACAGGGTAGAGGTACTTTTCCTTACTTCTCATGCTAAGTACAACTAAATACCAAACATCATATATAACAAAAAATAAAGACACTGAAAGGTAGAGAGAAGAAGGAAGTCCAGTTAGGGACACTTGGATCCAAGAACAACACAATGGTAAGATTCATGGGTTTTGTTTTGCCTCATATATCCCAAACGTGAAGCTGAAGAAACAAGTACCCAAAAAGACCAAAGGGTACAGACACAAAAATTCCCAACGAAAACCTGCTCTCCCTAGCCAACAGACCAGAAAGGTCTGTAGAAAGACAGATAACTTTAAGACAATAATTGTTCTACTCCAGCCAAACACCACTACAAAAACTGTGGCAAAGGTCAAGCAGGGAGCTTAAACTTCCACATTCAGTATGCGCTAAACCCAACAACCCCACCTGAGTAGAAGAGAAGGATGAATACGGAGCCTAGACTTCCAACCCAATCCAGAAATAAGGTGGTACCCCTACCCCTTCCAGATGGGATGGTATCAAAGGATACTTAATGTAGAGCCAAAAATTTCACCAACCCCCAGCAATAACAAGCCACCTCACCACTACCACAGTGTCAGTGGAGGCCTCAAGGAGAGCAATAATTAGGCAATCCAACCACTCCAAGACAGAAATGTATTAATGGGAGGCCTAATTAAAAGATGAAATTTCCGGGCCGGCCCGGTGGCGCACTGCTACAGTGCGCCGCTTGGGAGCGCGGTGGCGCTCCCGCCGAGGGTTCGGATCCCACATACAGACCAGTTCCCGCTCACTGGCTGAGCGAGGTGCGGGCGCAACACCGAGGGTTGCGATCCCGTTGCCGGTCCTGGTCCGGTACGGGCGCGACACTGAGGGTTGCGATCCATTGCCGGACACGAAAAAAGACAAAAAGGAAAAAAATAAAAAAAGCTGAAATTTCCACCCTGGGCCAGTAATAATAAGAATCCCCCCTGCACTTAGATGCCAATGGAGGCCAAGTGGAGAATTTGGACTTCTACCCCTACCTGCCAGTAATAAAGGGACATATCCCCTTTCACTACTGGAGCATTTTCGGAGAAAGCCAGCTAAAACAGAAACTTTAAATTAAGATCCAGAATCTCAGAACACAATATCCAAGATGTCCAGGTTTCAAATGAAAATCACTAGTCATACCAAAACCATGAAGATTCCACATTGAAAAAAGATAATCAGTAGATGTCACTGAGGTGACACAAATGTTAAAACTATCTGAGAAAAATTTTAAAGTAGCTATCATAAAAATCCTTCAGTTAGCAATTACAAGCATGCTAGAAACAAATGAAAATAGAATTATTTTAGCAAAGAAATAGGAAGTTACAGTTAGAAGGAGAAAGAGGAGGAAGAGGAGAAGGAGAAGTTGATGACATAAAAACGAACCAAACAAATTTTAGAATTGAAAAATGAGGAAGAGAAGGAGGACGAGGAGAAGATGACATAAAAACAAACCAAATGAATTTCAGAACTGAAAAATGAGGAAGAGGAGGAGGAGGAGGAGACAATAACATAAAAATGAACCAAACATATTTTAGAATTGAAAAAAGAGGAGGAGGAGGAGGAGGAGGAGGTGGAGGAAGCAGAGGCAACAACATAAAAACAAACCAAATTTTGGAATTGAAAAATGCAATAACCAAAACAAGAAATGTTCAATAGAATGGAGAGGACTGAGTAAAGAATCAAAAAATAGGATAGAACAATAGAAATTACCCAATGTGACTAATAAAGAAAATAGTAAAAAAGAAAAAAAAATAGTCTCAGGTACCTCTGGGAGTATAAACTAAAAAATCTAACATTTGTGTCATCAGAGTGCAGAAGCAAAGAAGGAGAAAGATGAGGCAGAAAAGGTACTACAAAAAATAATGGCTAAAAACTCCCCAAGTTTGGCAAAAGATATAAACCTGAAGATTAAGAAGCTGGGTTAAGCCCAAACAGAGTAAACTCAAAGAATAAAAATACATCACAGATAAAGTTTTGAAAACTAAACAGAAAAAAATTTTGAAATGAGCGAGAGAAAAATAACACCTTATTCCTTTGAATATTAGAAAAGAAGCACAAAACAAAATACGGTAAATACAAGTATAACAGACTTTCCTTTTCCTCTTGGATTTTCTAAACTGTTTCACGTTAAAGCAAAAACAATATCTAATGTGGTTCTTAACACAGATAGAGGAAATATTTAAGACAATTATAAACAAGGGAGAATAACAGAACATAAAGGGAAGTATGGTTTCTAGACTTCACTTGAACTATAATAACTATAGTATCAGTAAACTGTGGTAAGATAGATATATAAAATGTAATATCTAAAACAATCACTCCAAAAGCTTGACAAGATATACTCAAAATCACCACACATAAACCAAAATGGATTCTAAATAATGTTCGAGTAACCCACAGGAAGGCAGGCAAATGAAATGAAAAATAGATCAAATAGCAAAAACTAAAATGGCAGATTTAAGGCCTAACATATCAATAGTTTCATTAAATATAAATGGTCTAAGTACACCAATTAAAAGACAAGATTGGCCAACCAAATCAAAAAACATGATCCAACTACATGCCATCTACAAGAAACTCACTTCAAGTATAACAATGTAGGTGAGTTGAAAGTAAAAAGATGGTTGGTTCCATATTTTGGCTATTGTAAATAGAGCTGCAATGAACGTGGCAGTGTAGGTATCCCTAGGACATAATGATTTCCATTCCTCTTCATACATGCCCAGTAGCAGGATTGCTTGGTCACATGGTAGCTCTCTCTGTAATTTTTTAAGGAATCTCCATACTGTTTTCCATAATGTTGTACTAAGTTACAGACCCACCAACAGTGTAAAAGAGTTCCCCTTTCCCCACATCCTCACCAACATCTGTTGTTCTTGTTCTTTTTAATAATGGCCATTCTAACTGGGGTAAGATGATATCCCAATGTGGTTTTGGTTTTCATTTCTCTGATGACTAGTGATGGTGAACATTTTTTAATATACCAATAGGCCATTTGTATGTCTTGCTTTGAAAAGTGTCTATTCATCTCCTTTGAACATTTTTTAACTGGATTATTTGGTTTTTTACTACATAGTTGAGTTCTTTATATACTCTGGAAAGGGAATAAAGAAGAATCATGATTTGTAATAATAATATGCTTATAATAAATAATATTTAAAAAGAAAGTAAAAGGATGGAAAAAAGTAGATAATACAAACATTAATCAACAGAAATCAGAACATACTGAGATACTACTGCACACCAACTAGGATGACTACAATAAAAGCGCAAAACAGTAACAAGTGTAGGTGAGGACGTGGAGAAACTAGAATCTGCATACATTGCTGCTAGAAATGTCATATGGTCCAGCCATTATGACAATTTGGCAGTTAATCAAAAAGTGAAACATAGAGATATCATATGACCCAGCAATTCCACTCCTACAAAAATACCTAAGAGACCTGAAAATGTGTTTTCACACAAAAGCATGTAGAAGAATGTTCACAGAAGCATTGTTCTGACTAGTCAAAAACTGGAAACAGCTCAAATGTCCACCAAATGATACACAGATAAACATGTAGTATAACCATATTATGGAACATTATTCGGGCATAAAAAAATAAAGTACTGAAACATACTACAACAAGAATGAACTTTGGAAAAATTATTCCAAGTGAAAGAAATCAGAAAAGATCACGTTGCATTATTCCATTTATAGGAAATATTCAGAATAATCCATAGAAACACTAAGTAGATTAGTGGTTGCCAGGGGCTGTGGGGAAGCAGAAATAGGAACGGCTGCTAAATGGGTATGAGGTTTCTTTGGGGAAGATAAATATCTTCTAAAATTGGACAGTAGTTATGGTTATACAATTTTATGAATATACTAAAAACCCCTGAATTGTACACTGAAAAATGGCTAAATGGTAAATTTTATGCAATGTGAATTTTATCTCAATTTTTAAAACATGGTTATTTTAATGTCAGATATAGTAGAAAAAAAATCATGACACAATCCTCCAAAAAGACACAGCAATCAAAAATGTGTATAAATCAAACAACATAGCAGCAAAATATGTGAGGCAAAAACAGAACTGAGTAATATACAAAACCACAATTATAGCTGGAGACATCAATACCTGTTCTCAACAACTGACAGAACTACTAGACAGAATATCAACAAGGGTATATAGATGATGTCAAAAACATCAACCAATAAACTGTTGTCTATATTATAGAACAATAGCAAAATATTGAAAATAGGGGAAGTTTGAAGATTTTTAATTCTTCATGAGTCAGAGCTGGGACATGATTACTATTGATGAGGTCTACTCAACATACTAATTCCAACTTTGGCAACAATCAGCTAACCGGCACCGGCAATTAAACCTGCAGGCATAAATTTTCCAGAGTAGTAGAATCTCATTCCCATAATGCCAGCCAAGGTCCTCTAAGTAACTAGGAAAACCCAGACGTTCCTCGGATCCTGAGACAGTGGGTAAGCACCTAGGCCTGCTAACCTCCCCGAAGAGGAGTCCAGCAGCCAGGGACAAGCAGCCAGGGATGGCACGCTACCTGCTTTTGCATAGCCAGTGATCCCACCAGAAGCAACCAGCGCTGCATAGCCAAAGCCAAGCCAATGTAAAGGCACTAGTGAGCCAGTGTCCTGCGTTGTTCTCTTCTCACTGTCCAGACAGCAGACTACACCAGGCCTGCACCTGCCGCCAAGCCGCTTTCCTGAAGGTCTACGCAGGTGGACAAACATGTGCACCCTCTGGTGGGTGGGTTCAATGTCTCACCAGAAACGCTGCCGTGCCTGCTCAAGCATCCTGGGGCAGGGCCGGAATCCACATTCTGTTCAAGTTCCCACAGAACACGTAACAAGTTAGATTATATTACGCTGGGCCATAAATGAAACTCAACAAAATTAAAAGAATGTAAGTTACAGAGTTTGTTCTCTGACCCCAATACATTCAAATTTGAAATCAATAAGAAAAGAAAAGAAAAGAAAAAAAAAAAAGGAAAATTTCCAGTACTTAGAAATGAAAAAGACCTAAATACTCCATGATGAAAAGAGGAAGTCTCAAGGGAAAAAAAAAAATTGAACTGATAAAAATACAATGTATCAAAATTTGTGGGACAACTAACTCACTACAGTGAAATTTATAGCACTAAATGTACACATTTGAAAAATTAAGTCTTAAGTGATAATCTAGCCTCCCATCTCAAAAACCTAGAAAAATGGTCAAAATAAACCCTCAGCAAGCAGAGGAAGAAAATAATAAACATAGCATAAATCAATGAAATTAATGTTTAAAATTGTTTGTATAAAATTGATAATACTCTAGCAAGACTAACAAAGAAAAAAGAAGCCATGAATTATCAAGAGAAAGAATGAAATGAGATATCATTACAGACCCTTCAGATATCAAAAGGTTAATAAAGGAATACAACAAACAACTTTACATACAAAATTTGAAAACTATGACCCTATGAATAAATTCCTTAAGGGGAAAAAGAAACCCAAAAAATAAATCTCTGTTTTTAAATGGATAACTCTCTCAAACCTTTGAAGAATAATTAATATCCCATCTACACAATATCTTTCAGGACACAGATAGGAGAAAATACTTTCTGCTTCATTTTATCAAGCTTGAACAACCCTGATACCAAAACCAGATAAAGACATTCCAAAAAAGGAAAACTATAAATAAATATTCCTCATCAATATACATGTGAAAATACTTAACAAAATATTACAAAATAAAATTCATCAATGCATTAGTGTGGGTGTAAATATAAATAATACACCATGACTAACTAAGGTTCATTCCAGGAATGGATGTATTGTTCAATATTGGAAAATCAATGTAGTCCACCACATTACAGGCTAACGAAGAAAAAACCACATGATATCAACTGATACAAAAAAACCTTTGACAAAATTCAACACTCATTCATGATAATAACTGTCAGGGAAATAGGAATAGAGAGGAAATTCCTCAACATGAGAAAGAGCGTCTACAAAAACACCTACAACTACATAATTGTAAAAGACTGAATGTTTTCACAGTACAATTGGGACATAGCCAATGATTTCACCTGCTGTTATACAACACAATGCTGAAAGTTCTAGCCAGTGCAATAAGAGAAATAAAATGTATATAAATGGGAAAAGAAAAAAAAAACTGTCCCTCTTTGCATTTGACACAACTATGTATAAATCCCAAGGAATCTTTAAAACACACACACACTCACCTCCTAGAAGTAATAGGTGAGTTTTGTAAGGTCACAAGATACAAAATAAAAATTCAAAAATCAACATATTTCTGTATACTAGCAATTGATACACATGAATGCTGAAATTAAAAAGATAATACCATTTATAATCTGAAAATTATTATATACTGAAAATAAATCAAATACTTAGATGTAAAACTCATAAAACATGTACAGGTCTTGTATGTTAAAAACCAAAAAAAGATGAAAGAAATAAAAAAAGATCTATATAAATAGTGAGACATACAGTGGTTGTGGCTAAAAGACAACATAGTGAAGGGCCGGCCCAGTGGCGCACTGCTACAGTGCGCCGCTTGGGAGCGTGGCGGCGCTCCCGCCGAGGGTTCGGATCCCACATACGGACAAGTTCCCGCTCACTGGCTGAGCGAGGTGCGGGCGCATCACTGAGGTTTGCGATCCTGTTGCCGGTCCCGGTCCGGTACGAGCGCGACACTGAGGGTTGCGGTCCATTACCGGACACGAAAAAAAAAAAAAAAAAGACAACAAAGTGAAGGCTCCTTTTTTTTTGGTAGATACAGACAATATTATTCAAAATATTTATGGAAAGGCAAAGACACTAGCAAAGCTAAAAACATTAAAAGAAAAAAAAAGAAGAAGAAGAAGAAAGTGGGAGGAATCTACCCACCCAATTTCAAGAATAATCATACAGCTACAAATAATCAAGACTGTGTGGTATAAGTGAAAGAAGACACAGATCAGTGGAACAGAATGCAGTACTCAAACACAGACACACACAAAAATGCCAAATAATTTCTGACAAAAGTGCAAATGTGATTCAATGAAATAAAAAAAGAAAACTATAGAGACAGGCTTTTCAACAAATAGTGCTGGAACAGGTGCACATCCACAAGCAAAGAAGAAATTCCGACCCAGGTCTAACACTTTAAGTCAGAAAAAAGCACAGGGGAAATCTTTATGATTTAGAGGTAGGCAAAGAGTTCTTAAACTTAACAAAAGTAAAATCCATTAAAGGAAAAAAATTGGCTGCATCAAAATTATAAACTTTAGCTTTGCAGAAGACCCTGTTAAGAAAATAAAAAGGAAAGCTACAAACTGAGAAAAGATATTAGTACACCACATCTTCAACAAAAGACAGGTATCTAGAATATATAACAAACCCTCAAAGCTCAACAGTACAAGCACAAACAATACAATGTGAAAATGGACTAAAAACATGAACAAACATTTCACTAAGGGGTTATACATATAGCAAATAAGCACATAAAAAGATACTGAATATCACTGGTATTACCATCAGGAAAATTCAAATTACTACCATAATAAAATATCACAACACACCAATCCCAATGGCTAAAATAAAACAAAGCAACAAAATCCGATGCTGGTGAATACGTGAAGAAACTGCAAAGTCATATGTTGCTGGTGGGAATGTAAAATGGCACAGCCATGCCTGAAAACAGTTTGGCAGTTTCTGTAAAAATTAAACATACAAGTAACATACAGCCCAGCAACTGCACTCTGGGCTATCATTCCCAGAGGAAAGAAAATTTGTGTTCACACAAAAACTTATACAGAAATGTTTACAACAGCTTTATTTGCAATAGGCAAAAACTGGAAACAAGCCATATGTCTTTGAACAGGTAAATGGTTAAACAAATTGTAGTACATCATACCATGGCATACTATGCAGCAATAAAAATGAACAAACTATCAATACACACACAACTTAGACAGATCTCCGGAGAATAACACTGAGAGAAAAAAGCCAGTCCCTACAGATCACATATTATATGATTCTTTTTAATATGATATGTCAAGAAGAGGCAAATCCAAAGAGAATGAAAGTAGATAGAGAGGAGACCAAGGCATGGGGAAAGGAGGGATTACAACCAATTACTTGAAGGGTATGAAGTATTTTAATGAAGCGATGTAAAAGTTTTGAAACTAGAGAGAAATGGTAGTTGCACAATATTGTGAATGTGCTAAATACCACTGTATCGTACACTTTAAAATGGTTGTTTCTATATTATGTGAATTTCACTTAATGAGAGACAAGTTCGAGGAAGGGAGAAAAGAAGAAAGGTGGGCCTATCGATGACAGGTTTAAAAAGAAAACACTATAGACAGAACTACCATATGATCCATCAATCCCTCTACTGGTTATATATCCAAAGGAATGGAAATCTTGTCAAAGGGATACCCGCACTCCTATGTTTATCACAGCTCTATTTACAAGAGCCAGGTTATGGAACTAACCTAAATGTCCACCAATGAATGACTGGATAAGGAAAATGTGGTGTGTATGTATATATACGTGTGTGTGTATATATACACACACACGTATATAAAGACTCTCTCTCTGATCAGCCATTTGGACTGCCATCAGCAACCTGCCTCAGTGCCTTATTTTTTCCCCTGCCCTAAATAACATATTCACTTTATTTAACAAGTCAAATGGAAAAAAAAATCTGTTTTAGATGATGATCTTGCTTTCTTATTAAATATATAACACATGTATGTGTACTAACTAAATTTGAAAACAAACACTGACACAACACTTGAAGAAAATTTGTGTCATAAATAGCTGAAAACTGGTTGAACACATCATTCCAGGGGAATAAAACAGAAGCCTATGTGGTCATTTCGTGTCTGTTTTCTCTCTTGAGCAACCTACAATTAAAAATTTATTGTGCTGTGAAGAAGCTTTTTAGTTTGATATAGTCCCATTTGTTTATATTTTCTTTTGCTGCTTGTGCTTTCGGGATCATGTTCATAAAGCCTGTGCCCAGACCTAGTTGCTAAAGTGTTTCACCTATATTTTCCCTTAGTCATGTTACAGTTTCAGGTCTTATACAATCAACAAAGTGAAACGACAATCTACAGAGTAGGAGAAATTTTTTTCTAACTATGCATCTGACAAGGAATTAATATCCAAAATATACATAGAACTCAAGCAATTATACAGTAAAAAAAACAAATAACCCAATTAAAAAATGGGCAAAGGAGCTGAATAGCCATGTTTCAAAGGAAGACATACAAATGGCCAACGGGTACATGAAAAAATGCTCAACATCACTAGTCATCAGGGAAATGCAAATTAAAACTACACTGAGTTACCACCTCACCCCACTTAGACTGACTATAATCAAAAAGATGGTGAATAACAAATGCTGGCGAGGGTGTGGAGAGAAGGGAACACTCCTGCACTGTTAGTGGGACTGTAAATTAGTACAAACACTATGGAAAACAGTATGAAGCCTTCTCAAACAACTACAGATTGATCTTCCAAACGATCCAGCAATCCCACTTCTGGGTATATACCCAGAGGAAAGGAAATTATCATGTCAAAGGGATACTTGCACTCCCATGTTCATCGCAGCTCTGTTTACAATACCAAAACATGGAACCAACCTAAATGTCCATTGATGGATGACTGGATAAGGAAACTGTGGTATACATACACCATGGAATACTACTCTGCCACAAAAAAGAATGAAATACTCCCATTTGCAACGACACGGATGAGCCTGGAGAAACTTATGTTGAGTGAAATGAGGAAAGCACAGAGGGATAAATACCATATGATCTCATTCATACGCGGGAGCTAAGAGAGAAAGAAGGAAGGAAAGAAAGACCACAGTCGTGCATTGGTCTTGCAGAGGGAGAGAACATTCCTTGGGTTACAATGTGGAGTGGGGAGAAAGGCGGGGAAGGGGGGGATAACTGGGTGGGGTACATGGGGTACAAAAGCAATTTCTGGTAATGGGTATGCTGTCAGTATGAATCTGGCCCTCACATCATGCCACGAGGGGTGACAATCAGCTTTGTATCCCATGAATATTCATAATAAAATAAATTTTAAAAATAAATTATTGTGACCACATGAGCAACAAAAGCTAAGCTAATTTTGACCCATTAAAGGTCTGGAAGTAGAGTAAAACTATATTTAAATTCGATCAATTTCTTATCTGCCAGACCAACGAGATATTTTCAAGACAGAAATAATCCTGTCATTGGCAAAACTCCCTGAAACAGTAATGAAGGCAAATTTTAAAAAGAGTAATGATAACGAAAATGTGGTATACTGTTTTATAGCTAAGATAGATCTTAAGTACAACTGATAAAAAGAGTAATAAAGACTGAAGAGAATTACAGAAATGGGAAAAAATTATAAGATTTGCCATAATTATAAAATGAAGGCTTGATAATATTGTAAAGTACAGTAATATCTATTTTAATATATTATATTAAAGAGAAATGAGTTTAAAAAAAAAAAGTGTGCAAGGCAAAAGCTCCACACTGCCCCTTGCTGGTACCCTCCTGCAATAACCTAAGGCCAATAGCTAGTATCAATTAATGAACATTTGCTATATGAACTATATTATACATATATTATACATTCTGCATTATAACATGCAAAATGAACTATATTATGTGTTGTGGAATTTAATGAGCTATAAAATATAATGCCTGCTCTCAAATAACAACCTTTAAGCAAGAAAAAAAAAGATAGGCAAAAATCTAGCTAATTCACCAAAATCAAGTACTAACAAACATGAAATCTAGGAATGTACAAAGCTGTAATAATCACAGCTCATAATCTAAAGCAGGAGTCAGCAAGCATTTCATATAAAGAGCTAAACAGCGAATATTTTAGGCTTTGCAGGACATACAGCCTCTGTTGCACTTAATCAACCTTGCCACTGTAGCAAAAAGAACCATAAATACTAAACAAATAACCAAATAATGGTGGTTATTTTTTTTTCCCCTTTTTGTCTTTTTTTCGTGACTGGTCACGGGATCGCAACCCTCAGTGTGGAGCCCGCACCGTGCTCAACCAGTGAGCGAACCGGTCTCTATATGGGATCCGAACCCCCAGCGGGGGCACCGCCGCACTCCCAAGCGCCGCACTCTTCTGAGTGCGCCACCAGGCCGGCCCTAATGGTGGTTATTTGCAGTCAAAAACAGGTGATGAGCTGGATTTGGCCTGGGGACCATACTTTACCAGTTTCCATTCTAGAGTAGTTGTTCTCATCCACATGTCCACATCAAATGGACACAAAGAGATTTTTTTAAAAGATCAACATCTGGGCCCCATCCTCAGAGATTCCAAAACAACAGGCTAGGTATAATGCCCACAGATTAGTATATTTTAGAAGTTCTAACTTCCACTCTAGAAGCAAAGAGGCTTTGATATGAAAAACCCACAAGCTCTAAAGTTAAGACTTGTGTTCTTGAACCCATCAGCTTTTGACCTAAAAATGAAGAGGAACCATGGTGGACCAGTCTGGAATCCAAGAGGATTATACCTACAAAATAATTTGGCATTAAAACTCAATGATATTTGAAAAATAACTACAATCAAGAATTTCTGGGGCCGGCCTGGTGGCGCACTGCTACAGTGCGCCGCTTGGGAGCACGGCGGCGCTCCCGCCGAGGGTTCGGATCCCACATACAGACCGGTTCCCGCTCACTGGCTGAGCGAGGGGCGGGCGCAGCACCGAGGGTTGCGATCCCGTTGCCGGTCCCGGTCCGGTATGGGAGCAACACTGAGGGTTGCGATCTGTTGCCGGACACGAAAAAAGACAAAAAAAAAAAAAAAAAAAAAAAAA